>NC_092860.1:59478729-59486753 GCF_032062135.1 Pyxicephalus adspersus
CCTAAAAAGGGGGGGCTGTCTTATTTGATGGCCCTGCCTTATCATCGGGGAAACACGGTATTGATTTCAAGTCCCGACACACTTCTGAATGGATTGTAAGTTCTTTAAATAGATTAGGTAGAGAAGTTAAAGGGAATGTAATATCCAAAGGAGCATCATCTGCAAAAAGGCCACATTTGTGCTCTGTAGATCTGGGTTGAGTCTTATGGCTATGGCCAGGGGCCCAATAGCCAAAGCAAATAACCACAGAAAAGCCAGGCCAAAACCCATTCTCTGCAGCAATACCAACAAATAATCCCAAAACAAACTATCGAAAGCCTTATGTAGATCTACTGAAAGTAACACAGCCTCCCTTTTACTCCCCTATCCCAGTTTCCATGCACTGACAAAATCAGATCAATGGTTCTTCTGGTTTGGTCTGGGGCCTGGCGATGATGAAGGACCCCAGCCTGATCGGGATGTATGTATTGATTTCAAAAAAGATCCAAATCTCAGTGATAATAATTTTTTCATAATTTTAGGATCACAAATAATGAGCAAAATAGGTCTGTAGATAGAAACATCAGTATGATCTTTACCTGGTTTGGGAATCACACTTATATTGAGCTCTGTTATTTTCAAGAGGAACCTCATTGCCTTTACGCAAGTAATTAAAAATAGGTCAAAAAGAGTCAAGTGGGGAGCCAAGACATCGCTATATGTTTTGTAGTAAATATTAGACAACCCATCTGGGCCTGGTGTAGTTAATTCTGAGAGTTTTTATCACTTTCAATGTCTCCGCAACTGAAAATTTCTTATCCAAAAATTTCACGAGAATTTTATAATTTAGGTAGAGGAAGTCTAGCTCTCAGTGTCTAGCCAAATCCATGTTACCATCGACAGCTGGACAACCAGGCACGAAGTAGGATGCTACCTGGAGCATGGCCCACCCCAGTCATTCCATTCCTCTATTTTCAACACTCCTCCTGAAAGGCCAGCAGCGGAGGACACTGTGGTTAAAGCGAGCACGCCACTACGGCTCCCTTAACCACATTCCAATTTAGCCTCAGAAAGTGATGGTGGCTGGTCATATAATTTTTTATAAAACTCGTGTAAAGCTTCTAGAATCAATTTCGGGTTCTGGGATAACCAACCATCAAACAATCTAACTAGGCAGTGCATGGGAGTACTTTTCGGGTGGTGTTTATGCGCTAATAAGGATCCTGGTTTATCTTCCCAAGTAAAAAATTTGTCAAGCCCATTGCAACGTCTTTTCAGCTTTAGTTGTAAGACATAGATTCAATTCTGTGCGAAGGGTTTCTATTTGACCTCATAAATCTTCTTGAAAACTTTGTTTTTGTCTTTCTGTACTGTAAAAAAAAATGGCGTATTAATAAAAATATGATCTATCCTAGAGTATTGTTTAATGAGCCGAAGAGTAATATGTAAAATCCCTGGTTGATGAGTTAAATTCTTGCCATGCATCCACCAAATCATAGTAAAAGTTAAAGATTATACTATTTAATAATAAAGACAGATAGATAAAACAATGCAGTAACATAGTTAGATAAAACAAAAATACTTAGCTGGGGAAGTGAGCTGCATTTATCCGAGTCCCCCAAATTAATGGCTTGGCAGATGATCAAAAAACATCTTGCATACAGTTAGTTCTGGTCAAGACTAGTTAACTAGATGTGGCACTGTGTTTTTAAATTACCCAGGAGCTAAGACAATGGCCAGTGCTTTAACAGTACTTTACCAATGGTCATCCTTAAACCAGCTTTTTACCTTATAAGGATGCCAGTTAAAGGATGTGCTGCATTCCTTTAGGATGACCTCATTTATGGTATTATAATATATAATTAGCATACAATTACTATATACCATAGAGCATGTAATATACCTCCAATCCAACCCCGAAACCTTAAGAATCAAATGACAGGATTCAACCAGGACAGCCAATTTGGCCATTTTAGATTTCAGTCACTCTTTTGAAAATTCTTTCTTCATCAGAGAATATTTGATTCCTGTTTTTGTATAATATAAACGTTCCCAATGTCAAGTCCCCATAATCAATCCATATCTTGTTTAAAAGTTCCTCCAGTGGTACTAGAATAGCAATATATGGCATAGTTCTATATGACAATAGACTAGGAGTACATATCCAACAGTCTGTCTTATTCATCATCTGGGCATTACGTTAATGAATATAATAATCATTTATTTTTAGGAGTGTCCGGTATAAGACTTTGATCAGAATCCACTCCAGGCCTTAGTGATACTCAGAAGAGCCAACAAGATTGGAACCCTTAATAGCCAAATCAGAAGTAGAGCGCATAATTTTCATTAGGGCATCCTTCATCTGAAAGTAATGTAATTTCACAATACTGTCTCTCGGTGCTCCATCTGCCCTTGGGGCCATGGTAGCTCTATTTTAACAAACAAACTCTGTGTAAATCGTCCACTGAAGGTAGCATAGATTTGGGAAAAGCTTTCATAATAGTATCCAAATTCCCAATACTTTCTGGAAGGCCTCGAATATTGAAATTTTCCCTTCTTGAACTATTTTCCACATCTTCCAGCTTATTTTGGGTAATTTCTAAACGTTCTTCTAAAGAGGATATAGCAAAAGAATCTTGGGGGCCAGCGCATGCGCGTGGACGGTTGAGCAGCTTTTTTCTCGGCTCCTTTTCCCGTGGCTCACACCGGCTCTTCACACACCGCACATAGTTGAAATTATAGGTTGCAAGTCTCAGAGAGGTGACTGGAAGCAAGGGGGCACCCACCAGTCCCTTGAAATTGGGACTTTTTTCAAGCAAACTGGCAGTTTAGAAGACTCCTTAGAGGGCTCCTCTCCTCCCAAGATGGTGAGGCTGCAGGTGAGCTGAGGGACTTGCAGCAACACCCATTCTCCCCAAAGGGAACTAGTGAGGACTCCCCTACACCTGGTAGGCAACCGAAACAGTACCTTTTATCTACCTCCTCTAGTTTGAGAGAGAGAGAACCCAGTGACAATGAGGAAGACATGCCTGCTTCCCTTACTAAACAGGATCCTATGCAGTGCTTTGGCCACTCTCAGGAAGGATATCTCTGAGGATGGAGGATTTGGAGGAATAAGTACAGGTGAATCAACATACAGAGAACTTAAATTCTCACTCTATACTTCTGCAGCAGTTGCTAATGCTTCAAAACAACTTGGAGAACCGCAATAGACAAAATAACATTCGATTAAGGGGTCTCCCGAAGGATATTGCTTCATCACATCTTCATGCTGCCGCAACAGCAATTTTCAATTCAATTCTCAACTCTGCTCCTGATTCCATGATTGAACTGGACCGCATACACCGTACATTGGGTACAGATCCCTCCAGGTCACGAGATATCGTCTCCAGGGTACACTCGTACGCGGTTCAAGAATCTATTATGAAGGAGGTGAGGAAACAAGAACCCATTACTTTTCAAGGTAGCGAGATAAAACTACTTCAAGATCTGTCCTGCCACACTTTGATGCTGCACAAAGCCCTGAAGCCAGTTCTCACTATATTGCGGCAACAGGAAATCTCTTACGGATGGGGTTTCCCATTTCAACTTAAGGCACACAAGGATGGGAAGACAGCAATTTTCCATTTTGCATCGGACCATCCAACATTTTTGGCGACCTTCAACCTGCCTTTGGTTTCCATCCCGGATTGGCTCATGACACCTTGTCTCCTTACGACACCGCAAGTTCCACAGAAGCGCACTCAAGTTAGGAAGTCCCCCTCGTCGCACTTCTCCACATTAGGAGGGAGTGGCCTAAATCTTTTCCTGGCGACTTTTTTTTTTTTTCTCCTTTTTTAAGAGTTCGACCAAATAACTTATCTGTGATATCCTCCTGAAGGGAACTTTGTTGAATCCCGAGAGACACTCGGCTCAGTCCGTTGTAACTTTGTTTTTGTTTACTTGAATTTTAATGTTTTTATTGCCCTGCTAGTACTGTTTATTGCAGGTTGTTTGATTATTATCTTTTGCCCCGGCTTTTCAATTGAGATTTGACACCTTTTGGTGCCTTACTTACCCTAGGTTTCCCCAATACTTCCTATCCCCTTCCTTTGGGACTTAGGGTCACAAATCAGGCCACTGACCCGCTCCCTTTTTAGCCTCTCCTTAGACTTAGACCACCCCTTAGCCCCATACAGGAACAAACTTCATTTGTGTTTACTCTGTGTGCTGATTCATGGATAGCATTAAAGTGGTAACGTTAAGAGATTAAATGTACCCGAGAAATGCATGTCTTTCATGGGAGAGTTGCACAAGCTTCTGGTCCAGGTGCCGCTGCTCCAGGAAACCCATTTCAAACAGGATAAGCTTCCTAAACTCTCTACTAAGAGGTACCCCACTAGCTATCATTGTGGTGCGCCTGACTTCAGATCGAGGGGTGGTTCGATTCTGATCTCAGGCTCTGTCTCCTGGCAGCCTATTGACATGTATAAGGACCCCACTGGGAGAATGTTGTTCGTTAAGGGGAAGTTGGAGGAACGCGCTTGGTGACACTTGTGTCCATCTATGCCCCACATATGCACCAAAAGATTTTTGTCAGCTTTGCTTGAGAAATTAAGTGACTTCTCTGAAGATATCTTGATTTACGGGGATGCCTTTAATTTTGCCCCAAAACCTGACTTGGATACATTGGGTGTGGCCCTGCTTTCGCGTGCTGGTCACACAGAGCAGTTGAAGCACTGTTTCCTCCAGCATCAATTAGTAGATGTTTGGCATGTTGTGAATCCCATCGGGAGGAATTATACATTTTACTCCCACCTGCCTGCACCGGATGTACTCAAGGATAGGCCATTTTTTGTCTTAAACATGCCGATTTAGGGCAGATTTTGGACTGCAGTATAGGGAATACTGCCTTGCCTTTTCAGACCATGCTCCTGTACTGCTCACACTGTCTTTGGCTTTTGCATCTCCTACGTCATGGCACTGGAAAGCTGACCTGGTGGTTTTGGCTGAGCTGTCCTTTGAACCTAAAAGCTATTTTGAAAGAAATGTAGTTCCTGGGTGTTCTCCAACTGTGGTTTGAGAAGCACATAAAACTGTGATGAGGGGGGTTACTTATTAAAAAAAAAAAAAAAAAACAGGGCTAGGATTAGGAGAGAAAAGCAGCCGGAGATCTTCTCTACTCTTAAACGATTGCAGGAATTAGAGGCAATCCATAAAAGCACACTAGATAAACAAGTAGGAGCAGAATTTACCTTTCTATGTCAAAAACCCACATCCTTGTGCTTGGGTAAGGCTAAGGCAGCCTTTCTAAAATGTTGTAGGTCCTACTACGAATATGGGGATAAATGCGGGAGGCTCATGGCTAGGGCCCTAACGCATGTACCTTTCCCGTCCAATAATGCAGGGGGAAAGATCAATCAGGTGACAAATTTAAGGACTACTATGCCTCTTTATATAATCTGCATCAAGCCCACCCCTCTACAGGCACAAATAGTGGTAATCTAGAACAGATCCAATGCTATCTGGAGGGGTGGAACTTATCTAGACTTTCAGAGTCTGCCATGTTAGATCTGGAGGCCCCGATACTACAAAACGTTTGCCACAGAATTGGCATACCATTTTGTGGCCGCCTTTAACTCTTTAGCTGCCAACGGGACTCCCCCTAGAGATTCTCTTCGAGCACTTATTACTATGATTCCCAAGGCGGATAAGGACCCCTCGGTGTGTAGTAGTTATAGACCAATTTTACTCCTGAACCAAGAAATTTTGGCAAATAGATTTCTGAGACCCATTCGCAATTTGGTGCATTTTGATCAGGTTCGTTTCATGCCATCTAGGGAGGCTCGAGATAACACTACCCAGGCTAATAACTTGATTCATGTAGCTGGATCCACAGGCAAACCTGCGGTTTTGCTTTCTATTGATGCAGAAAAAGCCCTTGATAGGGTGGATTGGGGCTTTATGTTGGCCACACTTCAGATTATGGGGGTGGGTGATAATATGATGGTATGGAATAAGGCCATATACTCTTCCCCTTCTGCGTGAGCGTGAATTACGAGGTGTCGGCCCCCTTCAGTATTACCAATGGCACCAGGCAGGGTTGTCCCTTGTCTGTCTCTGGAACCCCTGCTCTCAGCAATATGTACGAACCCGGACATACAGGGTCTATATATGGCAGGTCGTGAGCATTAAATGGCAGCCTATGTGGACGACCTGCTATTTGTAATACCTAACCCAGTGACCTCACACCCAAATCCCATCAAGGCAATTCAGGAATATGGGGCAGTATTTAAGTTTAAAATTAATTACTCAAATCTGCGGCCCTCAACACCTCCTTACCTCAAGCTCTATGTGACTGGCTTAAACCCCCCTTCTCCTTTAAATGGGACAAAGGAGCGATCAAGTACTTAGGGACTATGCTTCCAGCGGATCTATCACAACTTTCCAGCTTTAATTTTGCCCCAATACTTACCAACATCTCGAAAGATCTGGATAAATGACCCTCCCTCTCCATTTCCTGGCTTTGCCGAATTCAGGTCATCAAAATGAACGTCCTCCCGAGAATTTTATACCTTCTCCAGGCATTACCAATTTATATTCCCGCTCCTTTTTTTTGTTTTTTTTTTTAAGGTCACTTCACTCCAAAATCTTCCTTTTAATTTGGGGCAAAAACAATCACCGCCTCATCACTCCAAGGGAGTTGGAGGGTTGGGGGTACCAAATTTTTCTCTATATTATTTGGCGGCTCAGCTAGTCCGGCTCATAGAATGGTTCTGTCACTCAGAACATAAACAGTGAGTTTGTGCGGAACAAGCTTTTACTTCTATACCCCTAACTGCGGTCCTGTGGTCCTGAAGCATGCATGTTTTTAGCTCCCAAAAAAAGAAAAAGCTAAAGAATTTTGAGTCACTCTACAGATAGTTAGAACCCACAGATAGGCTAAGAGCCCTCAACAGGGAATCTGTGTCCTGTGAGGAAAATGGAGACCCTGTTGTATTGGCATCCGGGTCAGGAGAGCACATGGCGGGAGGTCTGAGGACAGGAGAAATAGAAATGCTCTCAACTCCATCTCCATAGTCTTCACTATCAGGATGCTCCAAAGCTGCAGGGGAGAAGGATGGCACCGATATTTGTTTTGATTCAAGTGTTGCAGAGCGCGCTGTGGAGGAGCATGCTACACTGGACGTTGGTCCACCGTGTGAGGAAGCTAATAGGAGAGCCATGGAGCCGAAAAAGCTGCGTTTGGAGGGGAGGAACGGATTGGCTCGAAGCCCACTAGAGGAACATCCGACCTAGCCACCCGCGCATGCGCACTTTCCGAAAAGTTTTTTTTGATCTGTCAACACACTGAGCCCAGCGAGTACCTTGCTGGCTGGGCTTTTTTCTTTCTGATGATCACTGTTCCGTCCAGCGTTGCCTTGAGATTGAGCACTTGAAGAGTTGCAGGTAAACAGAAATATAGGTGCAAGTGGGGGACACGTGGCTAACGTTCTCTAAACTTTCATCACCATAGCTTCATTACAACATAAACTCGACCCAATGAAACACTTTTCCCTGTTACACATAATAGGTTAGGTTGAAAAAAGACATAAGTCCATAAAGTTCAACCACTAGGGAAATAAACACATAGTTCTCCCCAGGGGTTTTTTACCGGGCGCGCCGCCCGGCACTTTGCCCTGGGCCGCCCGCCCTGTCATCGGATTGACTTTAAAACCAATGACCGCAGGGCAGGAGCAGCTCCATTGTCATCCGTTTTAAAATTCACAGTTGCGATGAGAGCGGAACATCAGCAGCCCTGCTCTCATCGCTGCTCAGTAAATCCTAGAAGATGAGGGCGGGACTTTTAAGACAGCATTGACAGTCCCGCCCTCATTCTCCAGGACCTGCTGTGCAGCGACGAGAGCGGGGCAGTGACAGACCCGCTCTCATCTTCAAGCATCTGCTGAGCAGCAATGAGAGCAGGACTGCTAATGTCCTGCTCTCATTGCAAGGATCACATAAGAAGCAATGAGACCGGGCAGTGACAGTCCTGCTCTCATTGCAAGGATCACATAAGAAGCAAT
>NC_092860.1:59487305-59489265 GCF_032062135.1 Pyxicephalus adspersus
GCTGGAAAACACCAATGCCACATTTTCACATTATTACCTTTCAAGTGCTTATAAACGCAGGAAAATGCTCCATAGAAATCAATGTAAGCGTTTACCCGCCTTTTCTGTTGTTTTCCAGCATTTAATTTTTTTAAATGTTGCAAGCAATGTTATAGATAACACTCATAATTGTAATCCTGGTGTACATTGGGAATTACAAACATGGCGTTTTAAAGTCTCAGGTTAAACACCGGGGAAAACGTCTGTGTTGACTAAGCCTAAAGGGGAAACCTGCAACCTCCTGAAATAGTTGTCACAGATGCAAGGAGGCCTTGAGCTGCTCCTCCTGGACATGCCTTTAAGTTTTGCTGCATTCAAACTGGTGGTGAGGTTGCCATGCATTTATCGCTTCCTCAAGCCAGGAAATGCTGTTGCTAGGAGAGATGCTACATGGTGGTAGCCACATACCAAAGAAATGGGGGCTGCAGTGAGCAGTACTAGTACCACTGCAGTAGCATCATTGTTTTCCAGCATGAAAAAGCAGTGTGAATTCAACAAAACTTCAGGGCATTTCAGAAAGAGCAGCCCAAGGCCTCCTGGGATACGTGACGCAAGTACTAGTACTGTTTACTGCTGCAAGATGTCGCATGTTCAGAAGTTGGTTCTATTTGAATGGTTGAGCTTGCAAAATTGCACAACTGGTATGAACCTGCCCTTAGTGTGTACTGCTTACATATAAACCAGGAAATGGGTATTTTAAAAAAGTGAGATGGTGTTTTGTCTATTTTTACTTTAGGCTAGGTTCACACTAATGGTGAGGTAATGTAGTGCGTTTACCACTTTTTCACTCTAGGAACCACTGCCTCTCAGGACACACTACATGGTAGTTTCTCCCTTCAGCAGTCCCATAACAAATAATTAGGAATGGAAGTGAGTAGTAAAAAAAAAAACGCTTACTGTTGTCAGCTGTTAAATGTGCAGACCCTGGTTCTTTAAGAACCAGCACTTCAGTGTGAGCGTTCATGGATAGTAAATCTAATATGAGGGATAGGAAAAAAGGGGGTCAGTAAATGTCTTTCCAACTTTGGCAAACCCAGGCCCCTGCAAATACTAGTTTGAAACTACCCTATACCTACTGACACAGTGTAGACTATTTAGGCAGACTATAGCTGAAGACTATTCCTGCTAATATTCCCAGAGAACACCTCTGCAGACTTGGTATAATCCTTTGTAACTTTTTACACTTTTATACCCATTTAAAACTTGTTGTATTACATCTGTGTATACAGGATCTGGTTGGCTACCTTGGTGCATTTCATCTGTGCATACAGGATCTGGTGGGCTAGCTTGGTGCATTCCATCAGTGCCCTAACCTTAACGCTTGCACCTTGCACGCCTGCTCAAAAAAAAAAAAACAGTGGGCACTGGAGGGACCAAAGTCAGATCAGAAGAGACTGAGAGAGGGAGCCAACCTAAAGACAGAGGGAGAAAGAGGTGACACCAGCCATCATGAGTAAGAAGAGTAAACAGAAAACTACACTTCTCAAATTTTTCAAAAAGGACCAGGAGGAAACATCAAAGCTTAAGGAAAGTATTACATCAGGTGCAGATTTTTCAATTTCTGAAATTGACGAATTAGAGGCTGGTCCATCAAGTGAATTTCCTTGTGAAAACATTCTGCCAAATGAAAAGGATAAAGGCAAGCACCGCTCATCAGGCATCAACACACAGTGGTTAAAAAGTTTTAGTTGGCTGATGGTCAAGGATAATGGTATATGGTGTTCTGTGTGCATGAAATATTCTAACAAGCATCCCCCAAAGAAAGAGGTAACTTTGCCATGCACAAGAATTCGAAAAGAAAGTTTGTTGGACCATGAAAAATGTAGAATGCACATTGAGTCTTCTACTGATCTGTTGGAAAAGCGAGTCCTGGAACAAACTGGTATTGGTCAAATTGAGCGTTCTGTATCAGTTTTAAATA
>NC_092860.1:59490964-59598378 GCF_032062135.1 Pyxicephalus adspersus
GAAACGAAGAATAAATATTTAATATGAACTCACATTGAGCACTCTGTAGGGTTTACATATTTGATCTGTTCACCCTTGTGGAAACGTTCAAGTTTTTAGAGCAGCTCACCCCATGTGGAATTGTTCACCCTTCAGCTTTTTGGAGCAGTTTACCGCATGTGAAATTGTTCACCCTTGTCGAACCGTTCCAGTTTTTGGAACTGCTCATCCTTGTGGAACTGTTCAGGTGTTTGGAGCCGTTCACCTTTGTGGAATCGTTCAGGTTTTTGGAACTGCTCAACCTTGTGGAACTGTTCAGGTGTTTGGAGCCGTTCACCTTTGTGGAATCGTTCAGGTTTTTGGAGCTGTTCAGCCCATGTGGAATTGTTCATCCTTGTGGAACCGTTCAAGTTTTTGGAGATGCTTACTCTTTGTGGAATTGTTCACCCTTGTGGAACAGTTTGTTTTTGGAGCCGGTCACCCTTGTGGAAACGTTCACGTTTTTGGAGCTGTTCACCCCATGTGGAATTGTTCACCCTTGTGGAACCAGTTAGGTTTTTGGAGCAGTTTACCCCATTTTGAATTGTTCATCCTTTGTGGAACCGTTCAAGTTTTCGGAGATGCTTACTCTTTGTGGAATTCTTCACCCTTGTGGAACAGTTTAGGTTTTTGGATCCGTTCACCCTTGTGGAAACGTTCACGTTTTTGGAGATGCTCACTCCTTGAGGAATTATTCACCCTTGTGGAACCATTCACTTCCATCTGTGGATCTATTCAACCTCTGTGGGGCTGTCCTTGGCCCACTCCTTTCATTTACTGGATTTGTATTTCTTTCAGTTTTGGAGACTCCAGCATCATATGTGGGCATTACCACATGATGACATGGTTGCAGGCACCACCATAATCTGCTGCACTACATTTAAAGTCGGGTATGCAATGAAGGAAATTACATTAACTTCCTCCATCACATGGATGTATGCAACAAAAAGGTAACCAGTTGTGTCCACCTCTATTGTAACTGAAGTTGTTGTAAGTAATAAATTCCTATCTTTGATAATATCTGCATGTCATTGTTATTAAACACGCCCAGTTTAAATTAGCCACGCCCATAAATCATTTCCACCCGGCTACATTTGTATGCCACCCGGCTGGAAAAATTTTCTGGGGAGAACACTGAAACATATCCCTGATATAAAACCCTATAAGACCTAGTTGGTCCAGAGGAAGGCAAAAAAAACCCTGGTACAGTTTGCTTCAACTGGGGGAAAAAATTCCTTCCTGATTCCAGTAATCGGATGTTCCCTGGATCAACAGTCAGTGTTATTTTTACTTTAAAGCCTTAATACCCAGTTATATTCTGTACTTCTTGAAAAACATCCAGCTTTTTCTTAAAGCATTCTATAGTAGTTGCTGAAACTACTTTATGAGGGAGCTGATTCCACATTTTCACAGACCTCTCAGTGAAGAATCCCTTCCTTATCCGGAGCTTAAACTTCTTCAGTCGCAAAGATTGCCCTCTTGTTCCTTGTAATCTCAAAGTGAATAATGGAGAAGAGAGTTCTCTAGATGGACCGTTTATAAATTTATACAGGGTGATCATATCCCCCCCCCTTAAATGTCTCTTTTTAAGGGAGAATAGATTCAGTTCAGCTAATCTTTCCTCTTCAGCTTAGCTCCTCCATTCCTTTTATTAATTTAGTTGCCCTTCTCTGCAGTCTCTCCAATTCAGCAATGTCCTTTTAGTGAACTGGTGCCCAAAACTGGACTGCATATTCCACATGTGGTCTGACCAATGCTTTGTACCGGGGCAGGATAATGTCTCCATCTCTGCAGTCTATTCCTTTTTTAATACAAGAAAGTACTTTGCTAGCTTTAGATATTGCAGCTTGGCATTGCATGCTGTTATTAAGTCTATGATCTACTAGAACCCCCAGATCCTTTTCTATTTCTGACTCCCCAATGTATTCCCCTAGACAGTAGCAAGCATGCATGTTTTTAGCTCCCAAGTGCATAATTTTAATTTATCTATAATAAATGTAATTTGCCACTTGGCTGCCCAATCAAAGTACATCCAGGTCTGCTTGTAGATTATAGACATCCTGTATGGTCTTAGTTCCATTACATAGTTTGGTGTAGTCTGCAAACACAGAGATGGTACTTTTAATCCCAAACTCTATATCATTTATAAAGATGTTAAACAGTAAAGGTGCCAACACTGAACCCTGGTGTCCACCACTAATTACCTTAGACCAGGGGTTTGCAAACTCCAGCCTTTAGGCCAAATACGGCCTAGCCGGTAGTTTGTTACAGCCTAACGCCCCCTTGCCGATCCGGCCTAATGCTGGCAACTTGCGGCTCTGGAGTCATGGGTTGCCGGCAGATCAGCCAGGGGGCACTAGGAACTGCTGGAGCCTCCCCCTTGCAGTTGCTCCCCTATTTATCCCGGCGGGCATTGATACTTCCGCCACTGTGGTAAATAGGGAAAGCTCCCTAAATGTAAATCTCTCTCCTACGCGATGCATTCGGAGGAGAGGGATTTCACTTCAGGGGGTGGGCGGAGCCATCAGGGCAGGTCCGGCCTAGTGTGCTTCTGCCCACCCCATAAATGACCCAGTGGCCATAAAACTTTGCCGACCCCTGCCTTACACCATTCAGAGAATGAATTATTAGTTATAACTCTGGATGCAATCTTTAAGCCAGTTCTCTATCAATTTACAGATTGACTTTTCTAAACCTATCGACCCTAACCTGCATATTACCCGTCTGTGGGGTACAGTGTCAAATGCTTTAGCAAAGTCTTTATCCCCAGTTTCCAACCCAGCGACATCCTTTAGGGGCCTACATGCTCTGATATGATCTTTTTGCTATGTAATGCCTGTAATTCTTAGGATTAACTCCCGGGTATAATAATTATATTTATTATATCATAATCATTATATTATAATTATAAATCATAATTTTAAATCATAATTTTAAAAAATAATGAAATAGACCACGACAATGTAATTTATCAAAAAAATTTAAAAAAAAAAAAACAACACATTTTTAGTAGACAACCTGGGTGTGGTAGATTTTGAAGCAGAAAGTCCAACATCAGTCAGGACAGTAGAACCTGGTTTCTTTGCGTTTCTTCTTTCCTCTGTCATCGGTCTTTGAGCAGCAAACCACGCACATCCTTGTAGGTGCTGCCTTTTTCTGGGTTGGTGGGATGTATTCAATAAAGTGACGACCAGTCAGACGTTCTGGGTTGACAACGGTGAAAGCACAACGTCCAGGTCTATTCATAGCCACGGATGGTGTTTGGTGGTTCTTGACTATGGATTCGGAAAGTTGCAAAATGAAGTCTGAATGATTTTACAGGCCATTTTTTTTTTTTTTTGTATAGAATGTAAGCATTTCATATGCACTGCTCAACTACAAGCCTGAAAATCTTTTTGTAGTACTTCCTTTGCTGTTTCCTCATCGCTGGGTAGAATGTCATTGCTTGGTCAGCTCGGTCGACACCTCCCATGGTGTTGTAGTTACCACCCTGTGTCTTCATCACTTCTTTCCCACGTTTTGTGTGTCCCAGAACGAACGGTGGGGGCTTCATGAACAGTACTCATCAGGCACACATCTTTCTTGTCACGCCATCTCAGGGCTATCATCTTTCCTTTCTGCCAGGCAACAATTTCCCGACTTCAGCTTTCCTTTTGCAAACAGTGATCGCAGGTTGCGCCGGTTAGCCCTAACGGTTCCATAGGCATCTGTTCTGTGTTGCAGAAGGAACTCCTAAAGCTCAGGAGATGTGTAGAAGTTCACAGTTGTGACACAATAGCCCCGATCCATGAATGCCTCAATGAGTGATAGCACTGAAGATGTTGCCAATCCATAATGGCTGTATCTGGGGTTCATCTGTGTCCCTTTTCCAGTGTACAGTACCGTATTCAGATGTAGCCAGATGAGGATTCGCACAGCATATACGTTTTAAAGCCAAATTTTGCCCTCTTTGACGCAATGTACTGCACCCGGCTGAGCCTCCTCTTGTAAGCCATTAAACTTTCGTCAATGCTGACATCTCTTTCTGGCACATAGGTTTGCTGGAAATTTTGTAGAATCATCTGAGACACTTCCCAAATTTTCATCAGTTTTGGTGCAGGATGAGTAGTCTCATCAAATTCTTCATTGTTTGCGAAGTGCAGGTACTTCATGATGAGGGAAAAGCGTTGTTCTCGCATGACTGTGCCAAAGAATGGAGTGACAATCATTTTATTTTTTGACCAGTAACACTTCTTCATGGGTTTGCCCACAACTCCCTGCAGGATCACCAAGCCCAAAAATAGCCAAATATCATCCTTGGTCACAGGTTCCCATTTTCTGCTTCTTGCAAACCTCAGGTGTGGAGCACCCTGTTGTTGTCCAGCGTACCTGCACAAAACATCCAATAAAAATTTATTTTAGGATATGTTCTCTTATAGTGTGAAGGTTTCAAGTAATATGTTAGCAAACAGAGCAGCATATATGTTGGCATAAAAAAAATTAGCAAAAAAATTCAAAAAGTTAGCACTGAGCAGCACACATGTTGGCTGCTTTTTTTAAAAAAAACAAAAACACAAAGCATTATACATGTTTCACTATCGCTGCTTCCAAACTCCTCCAAATCAGTGCTTGCGCTGGCCAGATGCCTTTTGGATGCCATGTGGCCTCCAGCAATCAGTCAGGAAAAGTGATGAAATGATACATTCAGGAAGTGATTTATAAGTCATCAAAAGGTCAGGGCTAATAGTGGTCAAAATGTAAATCAGGGCACTGGGCAATGATGCTTCGTGAACTAAAATGTGTTTTTATACTTTTATTATGTGTTTTTGTAGTGTTTTTTACTGTAAAAAAATTTTTCATAGCAATCTGCTTTTAAATTTCCCGCCCCCACAATTCATCACTCCACTGCATCACCTGGAAGATGTCACATCTTGTCGGGTGATGCGATGGGGATGTCTCTGCCCCGTTCACTCCACTAAAACCACCAACGAAGCTGCTTGAATCACCTGGGGGCTGTGAGTGTCACATTCCCTGGGTGATGTGAGCAGCTATAGTAAATTCCAGATGTGATGCCAGCGGGAAATTTACTATTGGTGATCGCATCCGCAGTTAGATGTGATGCACCATGCAGAAATCCTGCATGGTGCATCGCATCTAACTGTGGATGTAAGCAGCTTTTAAATTTCCTGCCTGGCCACGCCCCCCGATGGACAGGCGCCCCGGCATCACAGCGGGATCGGCCTATCGCCACTGGAGCACAAGGCAGAGGTAAGGGGGACTTCCAAAGTTACCGCTTTTTGCAAGTTTTTTCCACCCCGAGTCACATTTGGGATTACCGCTAGGAGGGGGGGGGGGGTTAATTTATTTGAAAAAAATTTGGGGGTTTGCCTTTCCTTTGCAATCTGTCTTTGGTTTTGAAGTTTTGCACATTTTATCTTTTTTTGCATCTTTTGTTATATTCTTTATCGGTTTCGATTGATGAAGGTGATCTTTGATTTTTATATTTTTGGAATGCCCTTTTCTTGTTCCTTATGGCTTTTTTACCATCAGCTGTGAGCCACATAGGTTTTAATTTTAGCCTCCTAAACTTATTACTCATTGGAATCTATTTTACAGTTTTCTTTTGTAGAACAGACTTGAAACATTCCCATTTCTGTTCTGTGTTGTTTGAGTACAGTATTGTCTCCCAGTCCAAGTCACAGAGAGCTGCCCTTATTAAATTGAAAATTTGCTCTTAAAATTAAATGTTTAAAATTAAATTACTATCCTTTGTTAACATCAAGCATTGCATTTTTATTAAAGGCACTAAGCGCACTTTCACAGTTTAAGGTGACCACTGCCTTTTTTTTTCTTCAGTGCTGTAATATAGTATTCGCTCATTTAAGCTGCTTGATCTCTTAATTGCTCTACTCTCATATCACAGCTTTCTAACAGAACCTGTAAAAACTGAATAGTTCAGTCCAATCAGCTGTGTGTATGCTGAACATGGCTGGATATATTGTCATCCTTTCCCAGTCGTAATTCTTGCCTAGAAGGAGCAGCCCACTGATTTAGCCGCCTTTTTATATAATGTTAACAAATGTGGTGATGGATCCGCTTTAAGGGCATGATGCATGTATACATGTGTTAGCAAATGAGAGTGGGACTGCTAGTGTCTCGCTTTAATCCATGCTGAGCACTCATAAAGAGGGTGACAAGGAGGCTGCTTGTGCCCCGCTGTCATCCCCCCTGAACACCAGCGCCGCTAGTGACGGGTGGGAGGGGAGTCAAAAATGCTGGATAGAATCTCTGGAAAAAAGTTTCTGGGGAGAATTATGCATTCAATAGACTAATATTCCAATGTCTTAAAATGGTTATGCAGAATCAATTTTTTTAACATCCTTTTGTTCTCCTTACAGATGGGTCTGTGAGGAGATCCCAGACCTTAAATTGGCCATGGAAAATTATGTACTCATTGACTATGACACAAAAAGGTGAGTTGAACTATACATACTCATAAGTATTTTGTTGCAGTTTTCATCTCTTTATTGGGGTAAACCTCATTCCTGATGTTTATAGCATCCTCGGGGGGGGGGGACAACAACCCTTTTTGTTGAGCGTAAACAGTTGTGGCTCCCAAATACATTAATAGGAAGTAGTCTGCATTTCCTTGGGAAATATACTTGCATAGCTTTACCAGTGCTGCAAAAAAGAGGCTAACAGGTTGTATTAACCCTACTTTTTTTATGTCCTGCTGATTTGTCTGCCTTCAGTACTTGTCAATAGCCTGAACCCTGCCTACTGAGATTGAACCTAATGTATGCTGAGTTTGATTTATTTTCCCATCCCATGTTTACCATCTATGCTTCCTATAACGAGCGTTATTCAGTGTAATACATCTTATGTTTAGGCTACTTCAATTATTTAGATTTAATTGAACAGAAAACTTTATTATGCTATGCCTATAGTGGTTTTTGCAATGTAATTGATTGTCCTACTTGCATTTACTGGCACAGATACATCTATATAAATTAGGGAGAAAATGTTCACATCTGTAGATGGCCTGCATTCTTGAAAAGACAGAATATTTAGTATATAAGGTTTGTATAATCAGGGGGAGGTCATTATTTCAGAAAGTGACAGGCGATGTCCCTTCTTATAGTAACATGTCTTGCCTGCCTAAATGCTCTAGTTTCTGTCAAAAAGCTGAGCTGCACAAACGCAGCTTTTATTGCCAGAGATGCTTGGTATTCCCAACAACTTCTGCATATGCTGGGATGAATGAACACCTGTGCTAGAATTACGTTATCTTGGCACAGCCAATTAAGATGGCTGAAGATAATCCGGAAAAGGAAAAAAAGCAAGATGGCATCGTCCGTCACTGAAACATGGATGGATGAGTGGGCCTGGGGTTAGTTCTGCTTTAAAGTGAACCTAATGCTGCAGCATTTTGGGGAGATAGGGGAATCTGAAAGGGGGTTTTACCATTTATTTTAATTCTAAAATAAAAGTAAACACTTTAGTATTTGCTGTTACACTTTAAAGTAATAGGCTGTAGTTTCTATTAACTGAAAGTAAATCTATTTCCCTTAAGTAAAGGATAGGCAAAAGGGTGTGACTGCTTCTCCAACATGTGTAGGCACATGTGAGCAGATCCCACACCTAAAGCATTTATTTTGTAAACAGTACTACAAAACCCCCAATTTTTGGCTTTAAACATGTATGTCCTGGGATCACAAAGTACGGCAGCTAAAAGCAGATCGTAAACTAAACGGCTGCTGCCAAATCTGAGTCCACAAAATACTGTTCAAAGTTAACCTAATGACACATCCTATTGAAGAGACACTTTAATCAATAAACACTCCTCAGGCTGCCAATAAAAAAAATGTTTTCAACTGACACTCGGTGATGCTGTCCCTGCACAGTAATTTATCATTTCTTTGTACTCTCATGGACAGCTGCACTGAACTGTCTTTCCTGGCCAATCAATGTGTTTTCAACGAGTGTGAAATGTTAAGCATGCGTGCATGACAGCTATTCACAAAAGGCGTTATGTGTTGTTAAAGCAAGGTGAGCTCTTTAGTATGTGCTATTTTCAGGCATTTTATACATTTGAACAGACCTACAAATGCTACCAGGGAATGGTGCCTTTATATTCTTGTAATCACTGCCAGCAAGCTATCTCCTATTGGGAACTTTAGGGAAGTTAAAATGTGTTAGTATATTGAGGCAAGACATATAATTCCTGGGAAAAGCTGAAGCCAGGATCTCCTGGATATGCCAAGTACCACCTATTTCAAGTAATGTTGCACTTTGAACCCAACCCACTACTGCTCCTGGTGACTTTTTGTGGATTGTGGTGGATTTGGAAAAGTTGGATGCGAAGATCTTGGCTTTGGCTGGTGACAGGACCCTAGACCAATGGGCTGTTAACTCCAGGGGGCTAAAGAAATAGGTGGATGGGTGGCATAATGGGCAAGCATGCGCATACTTGCTGATCATGGTAAAAGGTCACCCACCTTTTCAATATGAGAGATAAAGTGGGGCAATGGATGCTTTTGCTTGTTTGACTCCTCTAGACTGGTTGTAATAGACTGTTATAGACTTCAACACACAGAGCCCTCTTGAACCAATACCAATAGTGTAGATTTGCCAAAGCTAGATCTTTTGATATAGTAATTTAACACCATACTTTATAGAAATAAAGAAAACAGGTGTTTTAAACTTTAAGATCGGATAACATACCTTTTTTTTTTTTTTTCAAACCCCACATCTATAAAAGTGCAATCGTGATCACAGTGCCATAATTAACCAATTGAATTCTCCATTTTTTAAAAGGAGTAACTGATCTGTATGTAAATAAGTGCACACTGTTCAGGGTTATCCCCAGGCCCTTTTAGCTGGGTGCATCACCCGGCACTTTTCAGCACCCACCCGGCTGTTTTTGGGTGGTTACTAAAGAGTTTTTGGCCACAATACAGGGGCTGCCACCCACCTACAATTTCTTCTCACCCGGCTTAAAAAAATTTCTGGGTTGAGCACTGCTGTTACAGTTTGTGCCAATATTTTCCTAGGGTATAGTGTTCTCTTTGCTATTGACGTGTGTTATCGTCATACTAAGTTCAAAGAAAGCCCTCAGAAAGGTGCAAGCCGATGGTTTTCCTAGGGCATTTTAAAAGATTGACAGGTTTTAAATTGCTCACTCCACTGTAGGAAAATAAGCTATACGTTGCTTGACTTTAAATGGCTGTAAAATTGTCCAAATAGGTAGCAAATTCAGCCAAAGAACTGACCATTTGATGATAAAAAAAAGCTTAATCACGAGATTTAAAGGTAACTCTTGAAACAGTTGGGGTCAGAGTGTGCATAAATAGGAATTGTTTCAGTTTTACCTGCAGGGGAGGCATACAAAGAAACAAGCCTTTACTGTTCATAAAGAACAATAGAACATAACTACAGTTTGCTCAGAAAATTTAGGAAAATATCTGGCTTGCTGGAGAAATGTGTTTTTATTGACTGATGAATTAGGATAAAATTGTGTAGATGTGGATACGTTGGGTGCAAAATGACACCAACTTGGTTTTAGGAGAAGAAATCTGCTGTAAAGCATGGTGGTAGTAATTCTTTTTTTATTTATAGTTTCCCCCTAAAACTATAGGGATTTTTCAGACAATCCAAAACTTCAGATCACTCCAATATTATTAAAAGAAAATATACTATTTTATTTACATCACTTGGGTGCTGCACGAGGTATGCCATATTGCCTATATATGCTATGTATGTTATGTCCTATATATGCTATATATGTTATGTTATGTTATGTCCTATATATGCTATATATGCCGTATGCCTAAAACTATAGGGATTTTTCAGACAATCCAAAACTTCAGATCACTCCAATATTATTAAAAGAAAATATACTATTTTATTTACATCACTTGGGTGCTGCACGAGGTATGCCATATTATTGCCTGGAGTTCGGAGGATTGCAACAGAAGAGTTTTCCATTTCTGTGAAAGCTCTTCTGCAACTACTAGCACAGATAGAAAAAGCAATAAAAACTGGAAAGGTTCTATTCATTGGAAATTTCAACTACCTGGACATTGACTGGAGTAATGGCACTACAGGAGCAGCAAAAGGGAGGAAATTTATAAATTTAATACAAGATAATTTTATGGTACAGTTTATAGAAGCCCCAACTAGAAATGATACTCTGCTGGACCTAGTTCTTTCTAACAATGCAGAGCTTATAACAAATGTGCATATAAAAGAGAATCTGGATAGTCTGAGGTGGAGCCTAAAGCCAGCAGCAGCAACGGAACAGAGCACCTGCGCCACCAAAGGAGAAAAACACCTGCAGCAGACAAGCTGTCACCCTATCAAAACCACCGAGCCTGAGAGAGGATACACCCACAGATCCAGCTAAGCCGTTTTTGAGTGCGCAGTGAGTTGCATTCCCTGACTTCGTTCCTCTTCTCACGAGCTGCCCCAGGAAGCTAGCGGCCATCTTGGATCCCTGAATCGCTGCATACAGTACCCTATCTGCAGAGCCACATGGAGCTTTGAATCTCCCCACTGAAAACGAGCCCAGGGCTGTGAGATTAGAAACCTATTGAACCTATACAAAGCTTTATCCATATGCTGTTTCAACATGTCAAACAAGCAGACCAGAATTGAAGCTGATGAGTTCGATCTAGGGGCCGAAAAAAGGTCCTCAACTATGCCTATGGTTAATAGATATAAGCCTCAAATTGTGTTCTTCCAGGAGACTCACTTTAGACATCAGAATATCAAAAAGTTAACATCTAATAAATATCCAACTGCATTCCACTGAACCAGTCCTCTTTCAAAATTCAAAGAAGTGTTAATACTGATTAACTGAGATAATGAGATAAGATAACTGATCCTGATGGTTGCAACCTCTTTTTAAGAGGCAACCTAGATCACAGACCAATTACTCTGGCTAACATTTATAGTCCAAATGTCAGGCAAACTATATTGTTCCAAAAAGTGTAATGAATTCTTCAAGGCTTTGCTAAAGGTTTGCCTTTACTTGGTGGTGATTTTTAATGTCCCCCTTATCCATACTCTAGATTCTTCTACAGGAGCAGCTACCTTAACCTTCAGAGCTCTCCATGCTATCAGGTCATCTCCATCTGCTCTGATGTTAACATAATACTTGGAGAACAATTTACCCGAATACAGAGGATTACACATTTTTCTCCCACCCACATAACAGATATTCACGATTGGACTATTTTTTTCTATCTCAGAGATCTTGGTTATCTTACTAAAGCTTCCATAGAACCAATAACCACGTCAGATCACGCCCCGATTACAGTTACAATATCACTCTGAGGGTGTGGCCAAACAGAAATTTTGAGGACTTACCTCATCTCTGTTGGGCGATATCGCTGTATTTATTGATGTGAAGACAAAACTGTAAGAATATTTTCCACTTAATGCAAACCTGCACACAGATTCCGCTATATCATAGGCAGCCCATAAAAGTGTAATTAGGGAATCTTTTTTGAAATGGACAACCAAATTAAAAAAAAAAAAGAGAACAGGAAACCTCTTTTTGTCAAACAAGATCCAAACCTTAGAAGCAGCCCATAAAGGTTCACAGGCAGAAAAAACTGAACACTTAACAGAGCTGAGACAAAAGCTGAAAGAGACACTTTTCGTTCAAGTTAGACGCTCATCCATCTCATCTTCCAAGTTCTTTTATGAACATGCCAATAAGAGTGGTAGATATCTTGCTAGAGCATTGAAGGTGAAACAAGCCCGAAATAATATTGTGCAGGTAAGAGATAAACATGGTGGAATTTATTCGAAATTGGATGAGATAGCCAAACCAATTCCAAGCTTACTACACCTAGCTGTACAATATAGAGCCGTCCCAACAACCAGAAGGGGAACTGAATGATAGGCAAACAGCTTTATGCCCAATTTTAGAGAAATATGTCCCATGTAAAATATCAGCTGAAAACGTGCAACTGCTTGAAAAAACAATCTCGGACCTGGAATTTCAACAAACTAAAGCAATTGAAACCAGGACTGGTTCTGACTACCCAGTATTAGAAACACTTTGCCTCTATTCTATCCCCCCTTTTCCCGGCACTATTTACCTAATTTGTGAAAGACAAAAATCCACTTCTGGAATTCTTAGAAGCCCATATCTGTCATACACAAAGGAGGAGAAGATGCATCCTGCTGTAGCAATTATAGACCCAGATCATTGTTGAATGTTGATATAAAGATATTTGCAAAGATATTGGCGAATCGTCTAATTACTCTCATCCCACAACTTAAAGATCCAGATCAAGTTGAATTTATTCCAGGTAGAGAATCCAGGAATATTACCATCAAAGCTCTCTTATCCTGACGTACTGGGCTCAGAAATCAAACTATCAATGCTTTTTCTTATCTATGGATGCAGAAAAGGCATTCGATAGGGTTAGCTTGAGATTACATGGCAACAATCCCAATCTTCCTCCCTGATTCTTTTGTCAGATCTGTACTTTCATGTTTTAGAACGTTTCTCTGGGGACAAAAACCCTCTAGGACAGAGTTTTGCCCTCTAGCAACAGCGAAAAACAATGAAGGCATAAGACTTCTAGACATTGGAAAATATTACTGGGCTTGCCATTTTGCTAGAATTGTTGATTGGTGTGCAAATTTCCATTCCAAGGACTGGGTTAATTTGGAACAAGTTTACTCCAAGGCACCCATGAGCTTTGTCCCATGAATTCTGATGAAAAACGTAGACCCCATCTGCTCATTGGTACCTCCCTGATAATCTTTATGCTGTCATTGCAAAGATTTAATATTTCATCCGCTCCAAGTCCTCTCACCCCAGTATGGCATAACCCCAAGTTCCCACCTGGTTTAGCCCATGATTTTCTAAAATCCTGGCGACATGACCAAAAACTTTCAGCAGGCCCTTTTTTTTTTTTTTTGTTAGGGGCAGGTTTAAAGACAAACAAGTCCTACAAGCCGAAAAGGAGGACTCTCCAATACCTAGGTGTTCTTATTTACAACTAAGACACTTTCTCCACAACTTGAATAGGGAGGGCTAGACAACTTACCACAGGTTGACTCATGCCACACACAGGTCAGCCTTCCTCTCACAGCACCCACTGACATCTGGAACAGTTCCAGGAAGCAGGCACCAGAGACATCTCAACGTGTATTTAGTGTAGCAAGCAAGACCTAACAGCTCTTTCTGGAGAACAGCGCCATCAAAACATAAGTGGTCAAACAGTGTACTACAGTCCCTGTACTGAAAATGCACTCCGAAATTCATGCCGGAAAAGTGATGGAACCTGATTATCGATGGCCAGATTTTCGATTGTCTACCTTTTCCTTTTAAAATTATGTGCTTCCACAAGCCCAGTAAGACACGCAATCGCAAACAACCTTTCAGACCGTTTTCGTAAGCAATGGGAATCTGATTTGGAATCAGAAGTAAACAGATGGACAGTGAATTAGCAGTAGATATAATGTACTTGGACTTTGCTAAAGCATTTGACACATTACCCCACAGACGGCTAACATGCAGGTTAGGGTCAATAGGCTTAGAAAAGTCAATCTGTAAATGCATAGAGAACTGGCCTAAGGACTGCATCCAGAGAGTAGTGACTAATGATTCATACTCTGGATAGTCTAAAGTTATTAGTGGTGTACCCCAGGGTTCAGTGTTGGCACCTTTACTGTTTAACATCTTTATACATTTATATAGAGTTTGTGATTAAAAGCACCATTTCTGTGTTTGCAGATCATACCAAACTATGCAATAGAATCAAGTCCATACAGGATGTCTATAATCTACAAGCAGACCTGAATGTACTGTTTAATTGGGCAGCCAAATAACATTTAATATAGTTACATGTAAAGTTATGCTTTTGGGGGCTAACAACATCCATGCTTCATATGGTCCAGGGCAGGGGTGTCAAACTCAGGCCTGCGGACCAAATCTGGTCCTCAATAATTATATTTGGGCCACAAGAAAATACCAAATGTTTACTAGAGCTGTCCTGCTGGTAGACAGTGCATGCACCGCTAATACTACAAATCCCAGAATGCTCTGCTGGGGTGTCAATCAGGACCCACAAGCACTCTCTCTCCCCTCTGTTGACTTTCATTCGTGACCTTCCTCAATTGTAGATATTTTTTCAATAAATAGCAAGGTCGGCCTGCGATTTTGTCCAATTTTTTAATTTTGGCCCACTCTGTATTGGAGTTTGACACCCCTGGTCTAGGGGGAATACGGTTGAGGGGTTCAGAAATGGAAAAGCATCTGGGGTTTCTGGTAAATCATAGATTGCTTCATGGAATTTTTTTTCCCTGTTGAAGCAAATTGTACCAGGGTTTTTTTTTGTTGCCTTCCTCTGGACCAGGTTGCAATGAAAGTCACACTTGGAAAAAGTTGGTTCTATTGATTCAGCACAATAAAACTATGTCTTTTGACAAACTATATCTCTTGAAAAAGCAGAATTTTTTTTATTGCTGGGTGAGGGGAAGCTGTAGCTGGATGGTCAAAAAGTGGACGGGCCACATTTGATATTTTCCTAACAGTTTGTGCTATAGGTATTTAGTAACCTTATTAACTGTGGCAGCTTTCTACTCTCCTCACTATACTTTTGTTTCAGTTTTGTCCACCCCCTTGGCAATTGTAGATTTTTTGTTTCGGCTTTGATATTAATGCCTGTTTTTACTTTGTTCTGGTCATGTTTTTTCTCCACTCATCTGTTTGACTAGAGTTATATATCTCACTTTTTCGTTATTGTGTTTTATAGTTTTGAGAGCATGCAACGGCTTTGTGAAAAGTACAACCGAGCCATTGATAGTATACACCAGTTGGTAAGTTTTTGGTTTTTGTGGCCTTACTGTATTGCCTGAATCCTTTTACCCAACTTTCCTTTTTTCCCAAAATTTTTTTATTAGTGTTGCAGCAATATAAATTAACACATGTTCTACATTTCTAAATGGTTATTCTGCAGTTGCCATGTTAGCATAAGTTTTAATGCAATGGCGAAAAACTACCCTTTTACTGATTTAAAATGCATTTGGTATTTGGCTTTTAGACTATTGTAAATGTTAGTTTAAACTGCTTTTACTAAATGTTCGTGATTGTTCACAAAATTGTAGGTATGATTTCTAATTTTACCAGTTCTGTTTTAGTGGTTCAGCAGATTGTATTTAGGTGGTCTATGGAAACATTCAAACTGGCCTTTAGAAAGTAGTTTGTCTTGAACCTGAAGTCCTACACATACCAAAAGGCTTTGTGCTGTGTTGTGTTGTGTTGACGGGAGCTAGCTTGTTATGCTACACATCACCATGTCTGTTTACAGTGTTGGCAAAAGGTACATCCGCTGCCTCCCAGCATGTACCTGTACTGATTTCCAGACTTACTAATGAACTGCCCTACAGTTTCTATAACTTCTAAAAAGCTGCTTAATATGTTCCTAGCAAGGATGCTTGTATGGTCTTATTCACATTCTCTCCCCTCACATACCCTCCCTCTACTTCTCTCTTGCACAGTACTGCCTGCATGACCTTACTGCACTTTTTTTTTTTTTTAATTCGCTCTACTCATTCTTTTAGGATGACTGGGGAAAGGCATATTAATATTAATAACTAAGGGTTCAGCAGCCTTTTTAGACAGCATATACTGTTTATATGCTCTTTTTGATAATTTTTTTTCCTCTCTTAGTGGAAAGGCACCACTCAGCCAATGAAATTGAATACCCGCCCGTCCACAGGTCTCCTGCGCCATATTTTGCAGCAAGTCTACAACCACTCTGTTACTGACCCAGAGAAGCTTAATAACTATGAGCCATTTTCCCCTGAAGTGTATGGCGAAACATCTTTTGACTTGGTAGCTCAAATGATAGATGAAATAAAGATGACAGAGGATGATCTTTTTGTTGACTTGGGGAGTGGTAAGTACATTGCATTATAGTCAACTGTATAGTGCAAGTGTAGTCTCACTGTTAGAAAAGATGGTTACACCCTTACCCTAAATCTTTCCAATCTATGCATTTTTTTTAGTTGGTATAATTATTTGACGCTTACTACATGTTTAAAGTTCTTTATGCACATGCCTAGAAAATGAAGGGCTTCATGGTGTGTGCAAAAGCTCATTAAGTCATATTGAAATGATGCAGGAAGGAATTCCATGAAACTGCATACGTTTTTATTACAATGACTTCATGACAGTAGTGGTTACTGAGCTGGAGTAGATTGCAAGAACCTCTGCAACTTGGTTTTAGCAATCGCTTTAATGGTTGAATGTTCAGCTCTTCTTTTGCTTGCAGATATGCTTGCTTCCTTTCTAAGTGATGACATTTTAGAGTTACTGATTCAAAAATTCTTTTTCCCCTATCCTAGGTGTTGGGCAGGTTGTTCTACAGGTTGCTGCAGCCACTGGAGGAAAACATCACTATGGAGTAGAAAAAGCTGACATTCCAGCCAAATATGCAGAAGTAAGTCTTGAATGATTTTGTCTGTGGTAGGCTAATTGAGAAAAACCATCAACTGTGTGTACTTAATACGGTGTCTGATACCCTAGTAATAGTAAATGTGCTACTTGTACTTTATCTGTGGAATGATGTAGTTGTCAAACCTACTTTGAAGCAGGTTTGGCATCAATACTTTATCTCCTCCTATAATTCTAAAAGCTGACGTTACTTGATGGTATTATCATAGCTAGTGTTGCAATGATGGGTATGGGTAAAAAATTTGTTTGGGGCTTATGATCAGTGTTGGGTTACAGGTAATGTGTACCTCGGACCCCCAGTGCGAGCAAGCGATTCCACATGACTCCCAGTAGGTGGCATCTTGCAAGTTCGGCTGCACACTGTTCTTAACCAACATTTGCATATTTAACATTGGGCGACAGCCAGTGATACTAAACCATTCTCTGCTCTACCCATTCATTCACTGTTGGGCTTGCCACAGGTGGACTGGTACAATGTAATATCTTCCCTGAGGCAGTGGTTCATTGCTGTGATGAAACCCCACAGCCAGTTTGAACCTACAGTGGCATCAGAATGTACTCAGCCTGATGCCACAATCATTAAATTTTTTTTTTTTTTTTTTTTTTTTGCATTTATCTACACTTACTACCCCATAATGACATAAAGTGAAAACAGAATTTGGGACAATTTAGTAATTTACTAAAAAGAAAAAACTAAAGGTCCAGCTGACAATGAGCAATAACCAAGCCATGAGGTTATAGGAATCGTCTACAGCAGTGGTCCCCATCTTGTGGTCTGCGGCTCTGGCCAGTGGACTTGGGTGGCGCACTGGTCAGTGCACTTGGGGGGACGCAGACCATGTCTCCTGTATGCATCGCAGGCTCAGGGAGGTAGGTGGGTTGTATCTCTGGACACAACCCACCCATTCTTCCACCACAGACTCAGACCTGTGATGGGCGAGTGGGTGGGTTCTGGCATCATGACGTCATTCTGGGGGAAGTTTCTTCCCCTTTGTTACACTTGGCTCCTCACGCATGCGTGGTCCGAAGTACGTAAATTTAGTGGTCTGTGACGTCCAAAAAGTTGGGGACCACTGGTCTAAGGAGCCCATGGTCTGAATACTTAAGTAAATGTGGTATTTCAGTTTAGTCTTTTTAATACATTTTTTAAATTGTTTAAATTTTTTTTTTACTTTTTCATTATGGGATACTAAGGGTAGATTATTGAGGGGAAACAAAAATTAGGTTGCAATTAGGAATCAGATTGCAACATAACATTGAAAAAAGTAAGAGGGGGTCTGAGTACTTTCTGAAACCAATGTAACCCTTAGAGATTTAGATAAGTGTAAGAATTTTTCAAGTGATCATTTCAACTAGCGATTGGACAAGTATATTATCAGCAATGAATATCTTCATATTTCTTTAATAACAGATGCACTTTTACAGCAAAAGACATCTTTCATGTGTCAAAGGGCTGATTTGCACTGATTTAGTCTTAGTCTAGTTCACTGCAAAATGAACTCCGAATTGCTTTGTACTGAGCATGGTTTTAGCTGTATAGTTATACAACCGTGGAAATTAATCTTCTATCTCCTTGATAAAATAGCCCTTTCTTGTCTGTTGAGCCATGTGATATGTTCTGTCACATGGCTCAACAAAAAGTTAAAAATAAAGTAATGCAAAAGTTATACTAAAGACCAGTTTTAATGACAAGGATTTAGGATTTTACTCTTTTAATAGACAAAGTGCAGTTTTCTGTACTTTTGACTGCTGTCAAAAGTACAATTTTCAGTTAATTCACTCAGTCTTGGGCAGAGACTTTGCTTGTTGTTTTGGTTAACAGTTTGTCAAATTAGCTTTATATTACTCTGATGTGGAAGGTAACAAGATACCCTCAGAGCAGGGTTTTTTTTATTTTTGCAAACCTAAAATCATTAATAGTGATAATATTGGTAATATTTGTATAATTGTTTCCAGTTTCATTGTGACCTAAAAATTGTTTATTGTAGACCATGGACAAAGAGTTCAGAAAGTGGATGAAATGGTATGGGAAGAAACATTCAGAATATACAGTAAGTGCATACAAATTTTGTTTAAAAGTGTTGGGAAACATTTAAAATGTCTTGGTGTGATACTTTTACATGGGAAAGCTGTATTTGCTTAATTTAATCTATTGCATATTAAATCAGTTGACTGTATTTTGTATACTTTATCAAGAGTATAAAAAATTGAGTACATAGAAATGTGATATACCTCAAAAATTAGTTGAGGATTCACACTATAAATATAAGGTTCCCATTACATTTCTATGTTGAAGGCACATTTTACAAGAACTCTATATAATGTGCATTTTACTGGAAACCTTAAACACGAGCTTATCTCTATATAAAAATGTGCAGAAATTGGCTTTTTTTTTTTTTTATAACCTGCTTTAACTCGGCTTTCATGTTATGTTTCCAATTATTTAAATATCACTTGGCACAATAAGCAAGACATTTTGTAAACAATTGTAAAGAGAAGGAGTCAGTTGAATTGCACACTCTAATGTATAGGATAGCAGCGGTGTCTGTAGTTCATCCAAAGGTTAAAGATTTAACATACCAGCTTTCTGGACATATCATTTTTTTACCTATACTACACATGTTTATGTTAAACATTAAAGAGGAACTATACTCAAAAACTTGTCTTTCAATTATTATTTTTCACTTACGTGCACTAAAATGTCAGTCTTCCCTGGTGGCACTGGCTGGGTCAGCTTGTATCTATGCAGTATATCTCTTGTATCTATGCAGTATATCTCTTGTATCTATGCAGTATATAATGATTTGTGAAGTGTTTGTTCACGTTCTCTTCCTCCCCTGACCTCCTCCACCCACTCCCCTTCCCTCTCTTTCTGCATGCAGAGCTCACAGGCTGAAAGAAGCAGGAAGTGGCTACAGACAGAGCAGAGTGTCATGAGTTTCAGGCAAATATGCATAATTAGGGCAGTGGGAGGGGATTAGAAACACTCCCACCACAGATGGCATTTCCCAGATTGCAACTCTCCGCCTAGGCGGTGGAGAGACCTGGGGGCGTGGCAAGAACTAGTTTTTGATGTTTAAAGGTAAAAGCAAGCTGAAAAAAAAGTATTCAGATGATTATATCATTGGCGTATGTTATCCGCAAGCCGAAGTTGATTTTGTGAGTATAGGTACGCTTTAAGACAGTTACATTTTACATTTTTTTTTTTTTTTTTTACCATTGCAGGGGTCTGCCATTGTGCAAGGTCACAGCTTGGATATCAACAAGCCAGGGAAATTATTGTTGCATGTTGTGAGATATTATGTCCTCAATGAGCATTAAATGCTCATGCTCTGTTTAGCAATTGTGAATATAGTAATTTTTATCAGTTCTGACTTAATTTTTTTTTTATATCTTGACTTTCTAAAAAAAAGATTTTGTTTTATTATATTTAGCTGGAACGTGGAGACTTTCTGTCAGAGGAATGGAGGGAAAGGATAGCCAACACAAGGTGCCTATTAGCATTGTATATTCCCAGCCTTTTTGTTTCTTATAATTTAGCTATGCTTGGGTAGTGTGACACCTTTGAAATAGTATTTGTTTGCTGTGCTGTTCCTTGTCCCTTTCTAATTGCAATCACAATTCCCTGGGCTGTTGTGCAGTAATGTGTTTTGTACTAAGGCAAGCCCACTTGGTATAATTCCCTAAACATATTTGTTTTTTTTTTTTTATTTTTACTCATAATATTGCAATATACAGCTTGTTTGTTGTAGTGTGCTGCAGTGCTGGCATTTTGGCTGCCACTGGGGTGCCAATAAATTGTGACACTGCAATACACCACACCATTGGCCCACGCACTACCATAAGGAGCTATAATGTGTGATGAAACACTAATTTTACCTCACTACTATTTTACCACACTGCATAAGTTCTGTGTGTATTTATTTGATCACCTCCTTAATGTTAGTTATATTAATGTTAGTTAATATTCCTTAGTTTAAATGTAGAGTATGTTCCTGATTGATAGTTGATTTAAAGTGCTTGTTAACAATATGGTATTGCTTTTTAGTTAAGAATTGTCTGAACACAGGATGTTTTTTTTTTTTAATATTTGTGATATGTGTAAAGTTTACATAGATTCTATGTATCTCAGTCATATGGATAATTGCACGTAAAAAACTACATTTAACAATATGGTAAAGTACAACTGCCCAAAATTTAAATTTTTCCATTTTGGATAGTTCTAGGAAAAATGCATACCTAATTGACCTTGTTGGGTCACAGACCACAGTAAAACCTGGTGGGCTCTAAAAACATTTTTTTTTACATAAAATATGTAGTAAAGTTTATTTTTTTTTGCAGTCTGCATGACTGAGTGTAATATTACATATTACTGACTTACCTTTCCCTGTACCCTGTCATTTAAAAGTATTTGATTATGTATTTTATTCAATACTGGGGTACTGATTGGATTAATGCTTTGATAATTGCTGTGCTGAATCTTAAAATGCTTTGCAGCTTTATTTTTTTTTTATTCACTCTATAACTGGGAGCCTGTAGTTGGTTGGACAAAACATCATGGTATTTCCAGAAGTAACATTACTGTTATCTTGCAGTGTTATTTTTGTGAATAATTTTGCCTTTGGTCCTGAGGTCGACCACCAGCTAAAGGAGAGATTTGCCAACATGAAGGAAGGTAATGTATTGATCTACACACCTCCACAGTGAGGAACATCTTCCATATGTTGGGTCTTTGTCTAGCAATTTTGCAATGTATTTGTGCTTATGTTGTTGTTTTATTTAGTTAGCTCATTGTCTAAACAATTGTTAACATGTATATAGAACTACCGTGTTTCCCCGAAAAAAAGACAGGGTCTTATATTTGTTTTACCTCTGAAAATCGCATTAGGGCTTATTTTCAGGGGATGTCCTTTTTTTCTCATGTACAAAAAAATCTATATTCATGTAAAAAAAATCTGTATTCATGTACAAAAAATATATATAATGGTTTGATTTACCATTTTGTGTGTGTGTATAAATATATATATAATGTATGTGTACGTACGCAACATAACAAGAAAATGTGCTGACATTTAACATATGACTCATAGAGTAACATGCAGAAACAAAACTTCTAAAGCTTCGTTGAACGGAGCCAAACGGTAACCAATATAAATCGGAGTAAAGGCAAAAAAAAATCAATCAATAAAAATGCATTGCTTCTAATGAATGAAATACTAGCAGGGACCATTTGAAAAAGAGAATCCACCAACCTCTTATTTGTAGTGTCACACCAGAGTACGGGTTAATTAACCCTGCAATTTCTTCACCCCTTGCTCCAGTGCTTTGAAAATCTCTTGCTCTCTCTGCTCTCTCCTTCCTCTTGGTATTTCTCCATGCACCACGTGACCACGCCCTCCAAAGAAGCCAATAGGGCTTACTTTTGGGGGAGGGCTTAAATTTCACCCTTGCCATGGTTAGCATGCTAGGGCTTACTTTCAGGGTAGGTCTTTTTTTCGGGGAAACACGGTAAGTAGTAATGTTTTGTATAGAAAAGCAAGAAACGGTTTAGTTATGGAATTTAAAATGCTCTTCTGGCTTTTTACCATCCCACCCCAGATGTCAACTTGCATGTTGCAGTTTGCTGCAGTGTTGTCATCCCGCAGCTGAAACCTCATTTTGTGCCAGCTGTGGAGGATGGCCAATAGGACACTGGGGATCTACTACACAGTGAGCACATTGTAACAGGGAACAGCTCTGGGATACTGGTGAAAATATGTTCAGTGAGAAGGGGGTGATAGAAAAGTTACTGTGTCTGTGAAATATTTGCTTCTATGCTGTTTGAGGATGCTGGCAGATTAAACATTAGAAATGCATTAGGTATTGTTACTTGAGTTGCAAGTCGCAAAGCACATGCTATCAAAATCATAGTAATGATTATACTTCAGAATAATTTGCAGTGTTTGCTGGTTAGCTCAAGAAAAAATTGAACGTTAACTAGGTAGTTGTAGTTTTGTCCATTTGTCAAAGACCAAATAATTCTTAAAATAATTGTTAATTTTAGTTGGGAAGTTTAAATAAACTGTTAACATTTTTTGTTGGATGATAGGGGAGGACATGGGCACACAAGTTAAAGTACTGCTGTCAATGTGCGACTTTGTTTTTTGTATATGTTTAAACCATTAGGCTGTCTTTGCATGTATTTACTTTGGGATTGCATCTTTTGTATCTGTGCAGCTTTTCTTTCTGCTAACTTTTTCATTTTATCATCTTCCTATGCACTATTCATTGTCCTTATCTGATATTTTCAGTTTATAGGAATATTTACCATTTTATATTATGAAGTTGAATGAAGTATATTTGTTATATTTCACTACTAATCCCAAATCATTGGTAGTCAGTGTTATTGCCTTGCAACGTTTAACCTATCCTGGTCACCTTTTTAGAATCCTTACAGAGGTCATTTCAAGATCGGGAATGGTAAATGTATAGGCTGCACAGTTTCTAATATGCAAAATCTCACTGTTTTGTTGTGATCTAAGAGGATGAAAAAGCTTTTAGATAAAGTTTTGTCTTTTACTATTTTGCAGTTTCACCCTTTGATTAGTATGTTTGCAAGCTTATGTTTGCTGTATACATTTCAGGTGGAAGAATTGTGTCCTCCAAACCCTTTGCACCGCTTAACTTTCGAATTAACAGTAGAAACCTCAGTGGTGAGTCAATTTCTTGTTGCTATTTTGAAAAATGCTTGTGAGTGTTTTTACCCCAGGATGCCTGGTGTCTGCTGACAAACCATTCCTAATTTATTTAATTAAAAACGGAATATACCGTATTTTTCGGACCATAAGACGCACTTTTTTTCCTCCTAAAGTGGGGGGAAAATCAGGGTGCGTCTTATGGTCCGAATGCAGAGGTACAGGGGCATATTTTTTTACTTACCTGTGTCCCCGCCGGTCCTCTGTCTGTTTTCCTCCTGTGTTCCAGCATGCGGCACTTGTGCCCGCCCACGAAGGCGCCGCCGATTGATTTGATGAATGCTGATCGGCGCCGCCTTCGTGGGCGGGCACAAGTGCCCCACGCTGGAACACGGGAACACAGAGGAGGAACACAGACACTGGCTGCTGTCAGCCTCTGTCTGTTTTCCTCCTGTGTTCCCCTGTGTTCCAGTGTGGGGCACTTGTGCCCGCCCACGAAGGCGGCGCCGATCAGCATTCATCAAATCAATCGGCGCCGCCTTCGTGGGCGGGCGCTGGAACACAGGGGAACACAGGAAGAAAACAGACAGAGGCTGACAGCAGCCAGAGTCTGTGTTCCTCCTCTGTGTTCCCCTGTGTCCCAGCGTGCGGCACTTGTGCCCGCCCATGAAGGCGGCGCCGATTGATTTGATGAATGCCGATCGGCGCCGCCTTCATGGGCGGCCACAAGTGCCGCACGCTGGATCTCAGGGGAAATCAAATGAATTTTTTTTTTTCTTGTTTTCCCGTGCGGAAAACCTGGTGCGTCCTATAGTCCGGAGCGTCTAATGGTCCGAAAAATACGGTAAATCTGTTGTAAGAATTCCATTTATAGTAGTGTTTCTCTGTGTTTAGCCCAAAGGAAAGGGTTCATTATCAGTTATGTGTTTTTGGATGTGCAGTTTTTTTCCTTTAAAACGTTTCCTGTTAATATTTTCAGATATTGGCACTATAATGAGAGTAGTTGAACTATCGCCATTGAAAGGTTCTGTCTCTTGGACCGGCAAGCCAGTTTCCTATTACCTGCACACCATAGACCGGACTTTAGTGAGTTACCTTCTGATTTCTTCTTTTCATGTTGTGCATTTCATATTTGATATTTGATTCATATTGCTTTTAGAACACTTACGTGAAAAATCACAATTTTTTTTGACTACCTCCTTGTACTGTGTTAAGATGCTTCTAGCAGCTGTTGAATTCCTATTCATTTGTTTAGGAAAAGTATTACTAAAGCAAAAAAAGCCTGTGTTTTCTGCCAGTGTTATACTTTATCAGAAAGGACTATGTTTGAATCCGAGTTGTTGCACTAAAAAATACTTTTTACTATAAAGAATATTAAGCAGTTATGCTTTTAAAATATGGATTACCTAAAAATGTTTCTCATAACAATGGACTTAACCTTTTATTCTCTTCTGTACAGCTTGAAAACTACTTTTCCAGTCTGAAAAACCCAAAACTCAGGGTAAGTTGGAGTTGTCATTTATTTATTTTGTCTCTAGTATATTGCTAAGACTTAATTTGTGCTTGGTAACATTGATCCTCACTGGCTTTTTAAATATTTGGGACCAGGAAAGCTCTGTTGCAAAAAGGGATAGCAGTATGAACACTGCCAGGTTTTACTTTTGTTTAGTTAAGAGATTTCCCCTCATTTTTAGTTCCAGCTCAAGCTTTTACCAGACAGGAAACAAAGGAAAATCTGTTACAGGGAAAACAGATAGGCTTGAGGAGGCCAAGGGGAATCATAACAGAGGACAGTAAAACGTGACTAAGGTTCTAAACCTTCCACATACTTCCTAAAACTAACAAAAAAGGTTTTGGTTATAGATGTACTTTAATATTTTAATTAACACTAATTAAATTTTGTTTAAGGTTTTAAGTTATTTTTTTTTAGTAGCAAAGTGTTAGCAAAAACAAAAAAATGTTTTCTTTCCTACCAAGGAGGAACAGGAAGTGGCAAGAAGAAGGCAGCAGCGTGAAGGAAAGAGCAATACCACAACACCTACAAAAATTCAGGAGATTAAGGTAAACTTTTTTTGTAAGCATTGGAATAAACAATATGTGATCCTTATTACCTTACCTAGTGGAGGGATGGCAAGATGAAAGAAACCTGAACGGGCTACTTTCTGCATTCGGCCATGCTTGATTTCACTGTTTGATTGTGTTACAAATATTAAATGGCTAGCTAAACTGAGGCACTGGAGTATTTTACATGGAAATACATTTTCTGTGTTTTTCCTGGATTGCCGAGGTGTCACTGTGTATATAGTGAGCTTGCTGTGGTGAATTGCTCGTAGCAACAGGTTTACAGCAGTTTATTGAGGCAACACATAGTTAGTTTTCAGCAAAACAAAGTTCAGGCTTCTGCCTGGGTACTTTATTGTAGCACAGGGGTGCCAGTTAACACCATGTTAAACAAAAACAACAAAACAAGTCTTAGCCTGACTGGGCTCTAACTACCCCTTTGGTAGTTCTCTCCCTAGCTAATCGAGGAGTACAAAACAAGGAACTCCTTTCCTTTTCAATTTTGATTTCTTCCACCTTATTGACCGTTGGTCTTATAAGACATTTCCCAATGGTGTAATCAAGGTAACAGGCCTCTTTCAGGCCTATGGCACAAGTTTTCTGATTTGCTGTCTACCACTGACTGTAACCTTGAGGAGGTGATTTTCTTTTCCCCCAATCCTTGTTAAAAATCATTGTCATCTAAGTAGGCATGATAATGAGAATTCAGCAATCGTTACCTCTAGGACACCCACCTGGGTTTTTGGAAGAGACTTAGCAATAGCTGTAAGGGCCTCTCTGTCCTTTCAGGGGTTAATTAAAATGTAACTAAAACTTAAAAAATCACACCTTCCTTTACTTCCGCAGATCTCTTCAGAGCTTTCGATTGGGTCCTATGTTGTTCTAATATACACCTTCATCATCCATCTTTTTATTCATCTTCTAGCTATTATTTTTCAAAGCAAGGGAAAAGCTCCTTTTTCACATACCTGAGATTGAGCATGCGCAAAAGTAGTGCAGAGCCTCCTGGGATTCACAGATCATGTATCTCAGGAGGCTCTGTGCTTCCATTCAGTCTTTTCACTCGTGGCAGTAAAGACAGAAGGGGAGGGCCTCCCTCCACTTTTTTTTAATTTTTTAAGGGTGATTTCTACCCTTTTATGTACAGTAAATATTCTGGTGATAGGTCTTCTGTAAATTTATATGATATGTTTGTTCTTTTATCAGGCCTTGTAGTTTACCTCCCCTACCTTTTAAATAAACTCATATGTTCCCTGCTATGTAGCCAGGAACATGCTCTCCACCGTGGGAATAAGGACAAGCACACAGTCACCAGGGTTGAAGGAGCAACCCCTTGCTGAACAATTGTAGATCCGACTTTGGGTTCCTGAGCCCATTGCATATGTTCTTAACCACAGGAATGTTGTATGCTTACAGGCATACAGGCTCCATCACACTTTCGGAAAGGGATGTTGTCCTCTTGTCCCCATATCCTTTCGTAATGTCTAGAAGCCCATGGTGGTGTTGACCATACACTAACTCACAGTGAAAACCCTGTGGAAGACTGGGGCACCTCTCAGAATTCAAACATCAGATAAGGCAGGAGACCACCCCAGTCCCTCTCATTCTTTTCAATTACTTTCTTCAATATCCCCTTCAGGGTTTTGTTGCAGCTTTCTACCAAACCATCTGTCTGTGGATGGTACACTGAGCTACGGAGCTGTTTAATTCAATAAAATTATTCAATTCCCTCATGACTCTAGACATAAAGGGTGTCCCCTGATCTGTTAAAATTTCCCCTGAGAATTCCTGTGCGGTTAGGCGTGTAGAAAAATTCTTTGGCAAGTGCTTTCAAGTTGGAAAAATTTAGAGGAATTGCCCCAGGATACTGTGTGGCATAATCTAGCACCATTAAAAAATATAGTGATGCCCCCTGGCGGACTTGATCAGTGGATAAGAAGGTCCATAGCTATACTTTCAAATGGCACCTCTGTGATGGGCAGCTGGGCCAGTGGTGACAGTCCATGGTGACTCTCTACAATCTGGGGAGCTGTGAGGCCACTTTCTCACTAGATACACCAGGTCATGCATCTAGGAACAAGGTGACCTGGCTGGCTGGAAAGTCCACTTATGTACACGCTGGGCCAAAACAACAGGAGTGACACCAAGTCACCAGAAAATCTCAGATTTCAGCTTGTCATAGCTTTTTGCATCCTCAGCGGTCAGATTAAAATATGCCTTCTGACCATCCCCCCATTAGGAATGGCACCACCAGGCCAGCCCACTGAGCTGGGGGCCAGGCCTCCCTCTCTGTAGTCCTCCTAAAGGTATTAAGAGGCTTCCACATCATGCACTGTCGTCTTTTGGAGGATGTTGCTAGCTTGGGCTAAGCTTCCATTTCCCCTGGCAACCAGTGACACCCCTGTGCTCAGAACTGCTAGCTTCTGCACCACCTAGCCTATGCCAGCTCAGTCAGCTGTGCAGCTGACAATGTCTCTTGCTGGTCCTGGTTATACTCTAGTTGTGCCAAGTTAGACTTTGTTACGCCTGATTGGACTCTTGCTGAGCCCACATCCATTGTGCCTTTGTCTTTCTATCCCTCTCTGTTTATCATTTGCTTGCTCCTGAGCAGGATTAGCAACTGCTTTATGACTTCTTCCATTCTGCTTAACAGGTTTGCAGCATAAGTTCAGTTTTCACAAAAACAAAGTTTAGGCTCCTGAATTCTTTATTGTAGCAAAAGAAAGGTCCCTGCTACCCTGGTGTCTTACCTTTTCTGTTTCAGCCCTGCACACACCTTAATTTGGGGAATGTCATATGCCTGTGCCCTCCTCCCCCCACTATATGCAGTTCCTATCCTCTGACCCCTATGGCATGTTATACCATCACTGACAAAAGGGTTCAAAGGAATAACTCAGTTTGTGGTGGGGGACACAGGCATCCTTCACCCCCTGACATGTCGAAATTATTCTAAGACGTAGTTTTGCTTTTTGCAGAGAAGTAAAATAAAAACCACACAATGCCTTGTTCCACCTAGGATTCTGCTAATGAGGAGGAGAAACCAGCTCCTGTGAAGAAGACTTCACCTGCCAAGGCTCGTAGAAGGTTGACCAAGAAGGGCAAGAAAATAGCAGGTCGGAAAAGAGGACGTCCCAAGAAACTGCTTCAATCTAATGGTGATCGCAAATCTTCCAAATCATCAACTCTACTGGAAGTTCTAAATCAACAAAATGGTCCTCCACCTCAGTCACCAACACAGTCAAGCCCTCAGGGTGAGCAGAAGTGTTGGAATGCTGAATTTCTTGTATACATATTGCCTTTGATCCTTGAAGGAATTCTACAATTTTACTACTAGGTTACTGCTTCATGCAAGCTTCAGTTTGTAAATACCTGTCTCAAGTATCTACTTTCAAAGTAATATTTTTAGCCGTTATCTCTATGTCTAGACTTTAGGAAGGTTTCAACCAATGTCGCCGTGTTTACCAACAATATGAAATAACCACTAATGAAATTTCTATCAAGAAAGCTCCTAAAAAATGTTAAAAAGAAGAAAAAAAAAGTCTTTGGGCTACTTGAAAAGTTTGATTATTAAGTGTTTGCTACCTCTGGTCCTTGACTACCAAAAATACATACCAGCCAGATTTCTAGATTTGAGAAATACTTTTCAAACCATATTTTATTTTTTGTTTTTTTGTTTTTTTGTTTTTTTTAATGAACCTTTGAGCATTATTTTGCTGTTTCCTTTTTTACTTGCAGCACCCAAGTATTCTTCAGGTATTTTATTTCTTTTTATTAGACTGAACAAGTATCACTTGAGAATGTATTTTTTTATTTTATTTTTTTTGCTAGATGCCTGCAAGCCACCTCAAAGCCCCCATTATCAGCTACCTCTGAAAGCACAACGTCAACCTTCCAACCAGCTGATGTCTTCTCCTACACCCCCAGCACTGCAGAAGCTGCTTGGTAAGAATGTCTCAATTGACTTTGCATTAATTTTGTGCTCCTAGAGAGGAAATTAGTGCCTTTCAAGAGAAGCTAAGCTGGAAAAAACGCCATTCTTTTGGGTGAGCTCAATTCATTGTGTTGCCTTGATAATGAGATTATGGCACATAATGAGCGCTAAAGAAAAAAAGGTACTAGGAATTAACTTGATTGTTTTAGACAAAACTGAAATTTTGTGACTGTTTAGAAGGATGTTAACATCTGTTAAATCTTCCACTAGTAGTTGAGGCAAATAAATGGCTCCACTAGCCATACCATGACCAACCTATGGTTTTGAAAGAGTCCAAAGACTTCTTGGGGTGACTTTGCCAAAATTTTCCATAAAGCATTTTAGTCTTGTGCCAAAGGGAATTAATTCTGTTGAGTGTCAGTCTATGTGTAGCTCAGAGATAGCAGTAAGATTGCGCAGTGTCTGACTTAATACTTAATGTCCTATATCTGACATTCTGCCTTTCTCTAGCAGCATTTTTCGGCGCTGAAGGTTCTGGCCACATCCCTATGTCACCTCCCCATTTAGCAGTGGAGCCTCTCGGGTGATCCTAGTTGGCCCCCATTCCCACGGCTTGAGCAAAGGCTCTCTGCTATGGAGTCTACTAATGTTTTCTCTCCTTGTTTTTTGTTTTTTTGTTTCTCCTTTGTTTGTCAGTCTTTTTATTTATTTATTTTTTTCCTTGCTTTACTTTTTCTGCATTTGTTAAAACTCTTATCCTACATTGTGCCTGATTTGTCTTTTTTAACACCCTTTACTCGTGGTTTACCATTTTCCTACACGCCTTTATTTGTTTCCTTGTACTACCATACAATCCCTTCCTGCTTTTCCTAATTTTTTTAATCTATGGTTCATCATATCTTGCTGCTTACCAATTCATTTTTATTGCTAAAAGTGAAGTTGTCACAAATGTTAAAATATAATGATGTTTCATTAAGTGAAATCCAAATGCCAATACATACAGGAAATCTAGAGATAAAGGCAGTTGACTTTTGACCTGTTATGAGAAATAACTAACAGCTTTCCATAATTGGATAGTTACTTGTTTCCCTTGATTTATTGTTGGGTAACATACAGATTACACTAAAATACCCGCAGCTTTCACTTTTTTTTCATCATATGCGATATTTGATTTGCCAGGATTTGTAACAAGTTTACCATAAGTTTAAACACAGCTTTTGGTATCCACTAATCCTGTCAAATGAAAATACATTTGCAAGGGTCAGTGTTCAAGACAGTTGGCTTCTACGTGATCCCTGTTTTTCAGTAAAGTTGCTAGATTATGTAGCATGTTAGTATGCCTATACATTAGCTGGGATACCTTCTGGATAAACCACAAGACATATAGTTTGGCATGGGTTCATGTATGCACTCTTTTACCTTGCTGTATCGAAGTGTCCACATAAAAAATAAACTCGAACACAAACAACAAACACAAGACATTTGAAAAGTATTGTTTTTATTCACTCTTTGTTTATTAGGTTTTAAAATCAGGCACAGTTGGGTTTTAAGTTTGTGGGACTTGATGAGTTTTTAACATAATGAAAGCTTAGACAGTTGCTCTTTTTAGATTCATTCTATACTTGTTATGCATTGTAACCTTTTATTTCTGTTTAATGAATTACCTTTTTATATTGGTTTGTGGTTTGTCTTGTCCTGTGAGAATTTACCATGCTGGTAAAAGAGTTGTATAAAGGGTAGGTAGTATAAAGAGAAAGGTAGAAAATACTTTGTACATGTTCTAAATACTTTAGAAACCAGTAGAATCACCCGGTTATTTTCTTGTGCTTTGCTTTTTTTCGGGGACAAACTTTACTGCTAGTAGCAAAAATTCCTTTTTGAGCAACTTTATTGAACTCCTGTTGCTTTTTCATGTTTGACCAGTGTCAGAACGTGAACATTCACATTCTGTCATTCATCTATCTTGTCATGTTTTTTTATATATATATTTATTTTTAATTTATTGGGGTATTTGTTATGTCTTAATCCCACCGTATACATTCACCATGACCTCTTTTGCCATAAGATGTTTTTTACAGACTTTTTTTTTTTTTACATCAGTAGTCGGTATGTCCATAGGTTTACCCCTTTTTGTAAGTATATTTTATGGAAAAGCTCTTTAGTGATTTCTTTTCTGTCACAGACACCTTTAGACTACAGTACCTGCAACTCATGTCTTACATGAAGACGCCACAGTACAAAGCTGGACTGCAGCAGCTTTTACAGAAGGAAAAGGTATGTCACTTAATTAGATTTTAGCTCTTTTTTTCTTAGACAAAAATAGATTTTTAGCTGCCATTTCTGGTAGGAGCTTTGAAGCTGGTTTGGTTTTATTATATGTCTAGGTATGATAGACCTTGTCTGTATTGATCTGAATTTTGTGTTCAAACCTCTAGGAGAAAAATTCCCAGCTGCTTGGTACTGCCCAACAACTTCTTACACTTTGTCAGGCCCAAAAAGAAGAGATCAAAAAACTATTTCAGCAGAAACTAGATGAGGTATGGTAAATCCGTAATTTTTTGTGTGTATGGAAGTTTTACATGATTTTCTAAATCTTAGCATTATGCTGTTCAAATCTCTACATTAGGAAAATATTTGATTTTTTTAATGCATTTATATTTGTTTGGTTTATTTTCCATGTACTGTATTGTTTTTAAAGACTTATACAGACCCTAGTGCATTTTCATACAGTAAAATGAATCCTATTTTCTGATTGCAAATGATGTAAAGTATAAATTCCTTTGTTTCATGTGGGGTCATATTTATGCTCTGCAGTTTAGTGTGTAAAAGAAAAACTATATGGACCCCATTCACACCTACTTGTGTGTGTGAGTGAACCCAGCCTCAGGTTGGGCAAACAAGGCAACAGGAAGTGGGCAGAAGTTTCCTGTGTGAAGAATGGTATCTAACTCTTCTACATGCATCTTCTCCATAAAGATTGTTTGTTATATATCTTTTATTTTGCATATATATATATATTGTTATATTTTGCATATATATATTGTTATATATCTTTTTTTTGCATTTAGTGCTTTTGTAAACAAGCATTTCAAGTATGTGTATGGGGAAGTAAACTTGTGACTGACCTTAGCATTAGGTGTAAAAATGCATCACCAGATGTACCTTTAAAAAAAAAAAAATAATAATTTTAAGAGATCAATAGTTTAGGATGGCTAAATGGCCTAGGTTAGCATGTTACATGGTTTGAACTTGGTATATTATTTCACTTTATGGCTATGTTAGATTTTTACAAAACCACTATACATTCCCTGTAAACCTGAAATACCAGAAATATATTTAATGGCATGAACCCAACAATGACAAAAATGCAAGGAAATGCTATTAGTCTTTTTAAATGTGTGCATCTCCCCCCACTGTGCATTTGTTCTCAGACATAGATTTTTGATTTTGCAGTTGGGAGTCAAGGCTCTTACTTACAGTGATCTCATCCAAGCCCAAAAGGAAATCTCTGCTCACAATCTACAACTGAAGGAACAGAGCCGACAGCTAGAGCAGGAAAATGGTGAACTGAAAAACCACAGTTTGCAGCTGGTGAGTAGCAGTAGTGGCAATAAACTATACACCAAAGTGATTAGAAAAAAGTTAAAAAATTATTGCAACATGTTAAGAGAATATTTTTTTAAGCTAGAAGTTGCTTTCTGTTTTTCAGTTGAAGACGCGTTGTGAAGAGTTGAAGTTGGATTGGAATACATTGTCCTTGGAAAATCTGATGAAAGAAAAATTGGCCCTGAAAAACCAGATTTCAGAGAAGCAAAAACACTGTTTGGAATTACAGGTATTCTTGTGTTTTGCTGCAGCAGTTTTTAAACCAATACATATCTCTATGTCTCGACTTCTATCTTACATTTTTTAGATGTCATGTTTTTTGGAATGAAGTACACTTTACTATTCACATTAGGTTTTGTAATGTCTCTCAGGACACACAAAAACTGCTTTGGTAACATTTTCATACCTGCTGTTCCACAATTATCTCTTTGTACTGTGGAGCCTGTGCAGTGTTTACATCCTTCAGCACTTCTCATTCTGTATTAATTTCAAGATCTCTGGTGGTGGTTTAATTTTACACACAAATTTAAAAGATGATTAGTCTGAAACATAAGCATAACATTGTTTTTTTTTTTTTTTTATTTGTTTTTAGATTAGTATTGTAGAGCTAGAGAAATTACAACGGCAACATGAGCTGCTTCAGCTGAAGTCTTCTACTTTATCAGATGATCCACCGCCTAGCAACAATCGCTCTAAGAGCAGTTTTGGTGCTCAATACTCCACTGATGCATCACATACACGTGTGCATCCTCCTCAGACCCCCATTCTCAATGGCTTCAGCCCAGAACTAGCCAGCAATGGTCACGCATCACACTATGAGCTTTACCACTCTGGCCGCAGTGGCGGAAGTAGGCCTTGCTCCAAAGAGAGCACTCATTCCCGCATGGATCATTCTGATTTTGTGTCAAATACACCAACACATTTATCGCGACACAAAGGAGAGAGGACTTTTGGTCATTCTCAACCAGACTATACCCGCTACTCCCCTGCCAAAATAGCCATGAGGCGTCATCTGAACCAAGAACCAGCACCTAACTGCAGAAATGCTGATTTCAGTCACAGGTGAATTTATGTAACTTTGCTATATTTTGCTATTCCAAAGAGGGGAAAAAATGTGTTTGCTTGTTATGCTGTTTTTAATTCACAGGTCACATATCAACAATGAATTACGAAATGAGTTATGAAAAATACTAGGTTAAATAGATCTTTTGTTGTATTTTTGGGTGCTTCAAAACTGGATCAAAATTGTATTTTTTTTTATTTTTTTTTCTATTAATGGTTTTGGAAAATGTATGGAGAACTAGTAAGTTGTTGGGTTTAGTGATGTAAAGTGACTTATCTGAAACCACAGACGTATAATGTAAACAGAATTGCTTTAATCGGAAGAAAGTTTCCTGAAAATTTCCTAGAATAGCCTAGTCAGAGTTCACACCTCCATGCAACTGAGATGCAATATTTTCTTTTTTTCTTTGTCAGAGTTCAGTTTTTTCCGCTTTTAATATAATTATTAATATAAGTATGTTAATAAACTTGGGAGCTGCCTTTGTTTTTTTTGGGGGGAAAGCTAGGTACCAGGCGTGGTGTGTGTGTGTGTGTGTGTGTGTATATATATATATATATATATATATATATATATATATATATATATATATATATATATATTTCTGGGTTTGGGATTTTGAGCTGTGGCAGTGTGACCGCAATGGCGGTGTGACTGAACTCCCCTACATGCACAGGAGTTCATCCCTCTTGGTATATGCTGACCATTTACAATTTTCACTCTGTGGTAGATTCTGCAAAGACAATTTTTTTGCAGGATGTATACAGTGTCTGTCTACTGTAGTGAAAAGTCTGCCTATTAAGCTTTTAGTTGCATGTAGGCTAAAAAAACTGCCAAGGGACTCCTAAAGACAAATGTACTGGTGAAAACAAAAATTGTGATGTCATTGCTGACTGCACTTGTGCCTAACCACCAAAGTATTTGTTTTAAAGGAGCGAGGTGGGTAAAGAGAGCAACTTCATGTCATCAAGTCCTGGTATATTTAATGGTATGCACCTGAGTCCTCGGGAATCACATCCATCAGATGAAGGCCAAGCAGCTACTGAGAAGGGATATGACAAGGTGAGTGTCTTGGTGACAGGAACCTTAAGCCAAAATAGTACATTTGCATACTCCTGACATGCATCTATCACAAAGAGTCAGGATACTTTTATGTATGCACACTGCCTGGGCTCCTCTGTTACGCTACTTCTCATTTGGGATAAGAGGTTGGTATTTGCAGATTTTAGCCTGTCAGTTACATAAAACAATAATCAGGTAAAGGGGGTCGTAAACAAGCAAAATTTGGGCTGTTCTGATTCTTTGTGCATCCATCATTAGGGAGCCACGAAGATGAATTGAAGAAAATCTGCATTGAAGTTAAGCGTGCGTAACACTTTATGGTGTTTCCTTTAGGATGATTCATTAAAAAAGTTAAAAAAAAAGTGCATTTTTTATAATGTTCATATGTATTTTAACTGAATGTCCTCCATTTTTTAGCCTAACTTGTGTCTTTTGGGTGTATTCCTTTTAGCTGTCAAGAGACTGTAGCCCTTCCAGTTCTGAAACAATCACCAGTTTGCCTATAAGTATACCATTAAGCACAGTCCAACCCAACAAACTGCCAGTCAGCATCCCTCTGGCTAGCGTTGTCCTGCCAAGCCGTGTGGAAAAGGTATGTTCGTTATCATGTGAATAGAAGGGCTGCTTGTTTTACCTTGTTAAAGAGTTGAACACATTTTAATTCATTTACTTAAATTTATTTGACAATCAGACTAAACGGATATTAAATAGAAGGGTTAGGTTTAGTTTTACTTGAATCTCATTGTCCTTGTTTTTCATTCAGACAAGTGCTTTATTTCAGCAGTGAACAACTTCACGTACAACTATAGGAGTTTCCTGTAATGTAGTCTGGCCACTACTGCTTGTTCTATTTGTACAGGGGACTGGTTTTGTATCTCTTTCTCTATAGTTTTCTGCTGGCAGTCGATATGGTATTCTACTTTGTGACTACTAAGAAATATTCTGACAGCTGTGAATAGCTGTCTTTGGAGACTATTTACTTAAAATATTTAATCTATTTCTTCTTTAAATTAGGTTCCTTCTATGTGACTTGGACACTAAAGATCAGCTTTACAATCCAGGCAACTGGCATTCTTTACATTTAGTTTAGTGAGTGGAAGCTTAAATAATCTTTTTATGGTTGGTCCACTAAATCCCTAGAAGCCATATTTAAAGTTGAACACCTTCCTTCAGATCCTCCTCCTGATTTATCCCACAACATTAACCTCCTGAGTGGTTCATTTCTGTCTGTATTTATGTCTAAAAGCAGTGCATTGTTTTTCACGAAAATTTAATTATATTTATGTATAATAATAGTATGAGTATGAAAAAGTTGGGAGCACAAAATCATGTCAAAATATTAAATAAATTGAAAAAATAAATAATATATTCATACTATTACATTATACTGTAAAATAAATGTTCATGCAAGACAATGTACTGCTTTTACACATATAAATCCACTGTATTGCATTCAATACAGTTATTATGTATTGAATGTAATACAAATGGATTTTGAATTTCCCACCCCCCCAGCAACGCACGCACCAATGTCACCGGTAACTCATCGAGTGCAAAAGATGCAGGAGGAAGAAGAAAGAAGACGCAAAGGAAGAGAGAAGATGCGAAAGACGCGGGACGCCGGCGGATCAGGTAAGACTCGATTTACTATTGTTTCCCATAGGTTTACCTACCCCGAGTGTGACTGGAGGTTACCGCTTTTAGCAACTTCTTTCTACCCCGAGCCTTGTTTGAAAGCATGATGAGCTTTCTCCTGAGGAGTCAATCTCCTGCTAGAACTCCTATTATTTTAAATAGCATGTTGGCTGTTGATATATTGCCTACTGCTATGCCAACTCCAAAAGGCTACTTTCATCAGCGCCATCTCTAGACTGAATCTTTTGTGAGCCCCTAAAGCAGTCAATACCTTTCCTTTACAAGCTTTTTACTTATGGCCTATGTCTGTTTTGAGGTTGAATTTGTTTATGCCCATTGTGGAGTGGTGGTGTGCCCCCCCCCCCCCCCCAGTAACCCCTTTCTAGTATAGTAACAAGGCGGCTACTATACCACCTATTAACTACTAAAAGATTCTCCTATTTTAATGGATGTGACTTGCAGTTGGGTAAAGTCCTTCTGAAGACTTTTTCCCTGTGATTATACCCTGCCAAACCGTTACACTTGGCATCAAAATAGGATCCCTGCTGCTGCATCAGATTCTGCCTCAATTGTGTGGGATGATAAATGGCTGTAGCCTTAAACTTCTACTGTGTTGCCTCCAAAGCTCTCCAAGGTTGTGTTAAATCGTTGTTAATAGGAGTCACGATTGGTTTCCAATGTTAAATCACATTACTTTCCTTGTTTTTCTCATTACCTTCTTGTGTTTGAGAACATTGCTTAACTACATTACAGGTAGTCCCCATAAGAGATAGGGATGGCAGGTTCGTTCTTAAGTTGAATTTGTATGTAAGTCGGAAATGGTAAATTATTTTAATAAATGCAATAAGGACAGATGTTTGTCTCAATAAAATATTAGGCAGTTACTGTGTAAAACCCTCACTGTAAGTTAATCATAAAAAAAGCAAAAAAAAAAATAAAAAACTTATTGGAGCCTAGACATTCATTAACTTCTGGAGCAAGATATGTTTTGATAAGTAAAAAAAACAACTGCAGAGTTTGTCTTGGTCAGTAAAGATTTACAAAAGGGGGGCGTGTCCGGCGGGCGTTCAAGATGGCCACGTAGAAGAGACCTTCGTGTCTGACTAGGCTGAAGCCATTCTTGTCCTCCTTCTGTTTTGACGGAGCACCGGATTACTCCTGAACAGCAACATTATGACCAAACGCAGGAAAGGAAAAGCCGAGTCTCAGAAGCTCTCTTACTATTTTCGACCTCAGCATTCCCGCGACTCCCAAGATGGCGTCCTGGCTACTCCTTCAGCTTCACCACAGGTCCACACTTCCCACGAATCTCCTCCATAGCAAAGTCCAACTGCTTCTAGCTATCCGGAAGGCAACCTAGACGATTCTCCTTGTCCTACAGCATCAGCGTCTTCTGTTCTCCAGAGTGAGGTATGTCTGGAGCCGGGTATAGCTGTAGGCGAGCCCCGGGGATGCTCCCCTACTCGCAGGCCTGATAATTGGGAAAGACCTAGAAAGTTTCCAGGTGGGGGAATCGGAGCGATCGGCCTCTACTTTGAAAGAAATGCTGCTATCTTTAAGGCATTTTATACAGTAAGAATTGAACTCCATGCTTACCAAATTTGGAAACACCCTGAATAACTTTGGGAAGCGTATATTGCATGTGGAAACCAAGATGGGGGAGTTTGCTCAAGCCCATAATGATCTAGTGGATGCCCACCAAGAGACTGCCAATGAGTTGAACTGGCTTAGGTCTAAAGTAGTTAATCTGGAGGATTGTTCCAGACGGAACAATATCAAAGTGAGGGGAGACTATCAGGGGAACTACAAGCTTTATATTAAAAGTTTGTGTCGCCTGTTAGTGCTGGCGGCAACTGACTTAGAACTCACAATTGACGGTGCACAGAATACCCAAACCTTCCAACAAAACAAGTTCTTGGATGCGGCAGATTTATCTGCCAATACTATTCAGAATCAGAAAAAATTGTTGCTGATTACGAAGATATTGCGGGACAATATTATAGTGTACACATGGGGCTTTCCGACGAAATTACTAATTACGTATAATGCCAAAACGCATCCAATATCTTCTGTGGAAGTAAGTATACAACTACTTCAAGGGTGGAACCTAGCTGCTACTAGCCTCTCGTCAAGTTCACCACCATCTCCAAGAAAAGTTTTCCATAAGTGGACCTGAATCATTTGGGAGTGTCAGTTTGAGATAGCTTAGTCAAGTTATGTCAAGTCTTGACCACTTGAAATCTTGAAAAGTTCTATGCAAGTTTTTGATTGTAGTCCGTTATACCTGGGAATTTTCTTGTTTTTTTTACCATTACTATCCTATTTTTGTTTAGGTTTGCTTGGTCAGTCTACTTAATTCGTTGCTCTGTAACAGATGTGTCTACAGTACAAATTTTGGAATCATCGGCATGTCCTGTTTCAACCAATTATCGTTCGAAATTTTCCCAACAGTCTATACGTATACGATTTTCACAGCTTCATTTCATGTGTTAAATGACCCGCATTGTCTCATTGAATGTGAGAGGCTTGAAAAGCCTGTTTAAGAGAGCGCTTCTCAGTAAAGAAATTCAACGCCTCAATGGCGAAATAGTGTTTGTTCAAGAAACACATCTTCATCGTACGAAAGCAGCCAAATGGAAATTAAAGTCTTTTTCTCATACCTACTATGCAAGTGTTCCGAAGAAAAAAATGTGGAGCTCTGATAGCGGTTAAGGATAACATACAGTTTCAATACGTTGAACATATCGCAGATGAAGGACGTTATGTTCTTCTGATATGCAAATTGAATAATATTCTCTTTTCTTTGGTGAATGTTTATCCACCTAATTATAGGCAGCACTCATTCCTTAGGAAGCTACTAAAATTTTCAATCAAGATTAAACAAGGGGCAATACTGATTGGTGTAGATTTCAGTGTGGTCCCTTACCAGCCATTTGATTCTAATTCTAAAGCTAAAAGGGTGTCTATGGACTTACATAAGCTCTTAGAGTTTGAACAGTATGATATTTGGAGGTGCCAGCACGGGTCTGAGCGGGACTTTACTTATTTTTCTCATATACACCGGTCTCACTCCCGAATTGACTTTTTCCTGATGAACTTATGGTCTCTACTGCAAATTAGATCATCGAAGATTGGAACGAACCAATTGTGGTGTCTTGGGGAGAGCAGGCCCCGGACAGGTTATGGAGGCTTAATACATATGTTTTGGCACATACGAAGGACCGGGAAACATTTGATCAAGCTCAAGAGATGTATTTTTTTGTAAATAATGTAGATTGTAAAGATCCTTTTCTGTTGTGGAACGCCCAAAAGGCATATATGAGGGGCGTATTTATCAAAATGTGTGCTTATAATAGGAAGCAGTGGTTGCATCAGATAAATGAGTTGTTAAAGTCTATTAGTAAGCAAGAGGATCAGAATAAGAAGTCACCTTCTCCTCAAGTGATCGCTTCATTATTATGCGATAGACAACACCTGGGATCGTTATTATTGTATAAGTATGATGTTTATATTAAAAAGCTGGGAGCTAATACTCTTGGGGTAATAAACCAGGGGTGTTACTTGGCCAGGAAGATTTAACTATGGAAAGGGAAATATAATATTTTTTCTATAATTGACCCAATTACCAAAAAATGCACTTTTTTTCCTCATGGAATAGCAGAAGCTTTCTGCAACTATTATAGAAGCTTGTATAACTTGGAGGAGGTGGGATTATCTCAACCAACTGATGCGTCCATTGCTTCTTTCTTGAATTCAATTTCTCTGCCACATAATACGGATGACCAGCTGTAAGTGTTATCTAAACCTTTTTCAGTAGCTGAAATTGAAAGGTCATTCGCTCTCTTCCTAATCATAAATCTCCAGGGACAGATGGTTTTCCAAATGAGTGTTACAAACAATTTCATACCATTTAATCTCCTCATCTTGTTGCTGTGTATAATAAAGGGGAGTTTCCAAAACAGACGCTTCAAGCGATTATAATCACGCTACCCAAGGAAGGAAAGGATCCTACAACCTCGAGACAGTATAGGCCAATTTCATTATTAAATTTAGACATAAAAATGGGCCTTCCTAATATCTCTCACTATTATGCTGCGGCTATTACATCACAAGTACTATATTGATGGAACAATGATGCCCAAAAGTTGAGGGTTGATTTGGGATGCATGCTTTTACAAGGGTGCAAACCCTCAAAGGCTTTTATTAGCGATAAAACTGGGACTGCCAATACCAAATAGCCACTATCCTACTTTTCAGGCAACCTTACAGATTTGGAGCAATTACCCCATGTGTGTCTCTAAGCTATACACGACTATGTTACTTACTCCAGATTTGAGAATTATAGAAGCATTTATTCCAGATATAGAATCCTTTCAAGCTCTTCAGAAGGTTTTTAACTTACTTGCTAGAGAATTTTTTACATACGTGCGGATAAGGCATTGTCTTTACAAAATAGATCTGCACGCTATCTTATTAAGCCAGGTATGGGGATAAAGGGGATTACCAAATTATACTCCTTGTACAGCTCCAACTTAGAATTTTAGAAAACATTACCGATGCACAAGTGGGCAAAAGACTTTATTATACAGCTACAAGATCAAGAGTGGATAGACTCATTACAGGTAACATATTCGAATTCAAAATGTGCGGACGACTGGGATTTATTTCAGAGAGTGGTTATTCAAATGGTATTTAACTCCAGTAAGTTTGATTCATTTTGCGAGCGTGGGTATGGTGATGTGGGCATGCTGCTACATATTCTGTGGCAATTCAAATCGGTAAGATCATTTTGGAACCAGATTTTTGTTGTTATCTGAAATAGTGGGAAGTACCGTAAGTGCAACTCTGAATATAGCTATTTTACATTTTAACAGGGATGCTATTCCTGTGAGTATGAGAGCAGTAACTGTCCATATACTGCTAAGTGCCAAAATGGGACTAGTTAGAAAATGGAGGAGTAGTGAGGTACCTAATTTATCAGCGGTTGTGCATGATGTTAATATTGTACAATGTTCATTTGAAAAAATCTTTCCGATCGCCTTCAACAGGTTTAATGTATTTTTTAGAAAATGGGAAGTGTGGTCTCTTCACTTTAAATGTACTATTGATATATATCCATAGACATTCGGGGATATTGTTCTATTCGTTAACGGTTAATGATAATTGGTTACTAAAGGTTTGGTTCCGTAGACTGACATTAGGGGGTTACCCCATACCCTGTATTTACCTTCTGTTTTTCTTAGTTCCCTTCTTTTCTCATAACTTCTTTCTTCCTTTTTTTCCTTTAGTGCCTGAAAGGCATGTTTTGTATTTCCAATTTATTTAAATATAAAAATGGATGTAAGTATGTATCTGTGCATTCTACTACTGTATTGTATTTCAATATATCCTTTAATAAAGAAAAATTGTGTAAAAAAGAGTTACAAAAGGTTGCAGAACAGCAAAAGACTTCTGCAAGTCATGTGAAATGCCAAATGTGAAGCCTACCACCATTAGTTTTAACAGGGTAAAGAGCACCTATTTGACTCAGCAGAAAAGCCTAGAGGACTGACAACCAAGTCCTCCTTCATTTGCAAGGAAAAGACAGTTCCTTTTTTTTCCTCTACCTCATTCATTCTAAAAAAAGAAAAGAGCTGGATCCTCCAACATATTCTGGGTTTCCAAATCCTCAGACAGGTCTTACGTTGGACAACTTTCTCAAGTGGTTGTGTCTATAAAGCTTTATAGAGATTTTAAGATTATCATTCTTGGATACCTGTTTATCAGAGGGTGATAATCATCTCTTAACCTCCAATATTTCTGTGCTGCTGCATATGTTAGCAGATCTCTATCAAGCTTTTTCAGGACCTCCGTTTGGAGTTATTGCTTCGTTTCCATGAATGATGTATTTGAGATTGCTATTGTGTTGATGGTTTCCAAACCAAAAGGGCACATGTACCCCATTCTCAGCTTGTGAAACATAATTGCTTACAAAAATTGTTGCTTTTTAAAATCATTTTAGAATATTTTCTGGCATTTTGTAATAAAAATTTAAAGAGGTAGAAAGTAAGGTCCAGTAACCTGTATGAAAATTCACTTAATGTGTGTATTATGCACATAAACATTTAAAACACTGCAAAAGACAACCAGTGGACTATGCAACCAAAGATCAGACACTACCTACTTTGATTCTTGATTTTGTCCAGTTTGTAACCTGCCATCTGATAAAAGAAGCATTACCATCATAAGTTTCAGCCTAAACGGGATGCACTCAGGCTTTTAACCTGGCTTTTTACAGGCTGTAAAGTGTATAAATCAACCTTAAAAATCCAAGAGTACTCTAGTCTACGGTAGGTCTGAAACAAAACCAAAAGCAAAACATTTTTAATGATACAATAAAGATTTATTTAGGATTTTTTAAGCCTAGTAGTGTGTGTGTGTTGTGTTGTGTTAACTTGCCCATTATTCATTGTATCCAAATTAACTCTTTTGAGCCTCTAGTATGATTCGTTTTTTCTTTGTTTTTAGAGAAACAGTCCCAGTCCAGGTTGTAATAGCAGAGATAGCTCCAGTATGGAGAATCAGTATGGTGCTACTTCAAGCAGCTTCAGTTATGCTGCTGTCTCAAAGCCACTGGCTACCTCAGGTAAGTTTCACCACTGCTGGCAAATTATTTTTTTTTTAAATCTGGATATCTGAAAAAAAGTAATAATTTATTATTTTAGAGGCTCTCCCTATCCCATATTTTTCTAGTAGTAGTGGATATCTTGAGGTGTTTTTCCAATAATGGTTTAAAAAAAAAAAGCACAGTTACAGGTTCACTTTAGGCCCTCACATTTATAAAATGTGAATATGTACTTACCCTGATTTTAATAGACAGAAAAAAAAACAAAAAAACAAGGAATTAATGAGTTAGGGAGGTGGGGAGGAATGAACTAGTGAAGAATTAGGGGTTATATAAGAATACTGTTTATTTTTTACTAGTTAATTTTCTTTAACCTCCTGGTCGTTTCACTGATTTCTGTACCAAAAGTGGTACACTGTTTTTCATAAAAAAAAAATTTTATATTGTAGACCTGTAACTTACCGAAATATGTCCAAACAAGGGTCTAGTAGATATCCTGAATATAATAAAGTTTGAAACACACAACCATGAAAAAAATAGTTACATTTAATAATTAAGTTAAATAAAAAACACAAAAATTAGCTTAAACAAGAATGCGTAAATAAACCAAAAATACTGAAAATACAATAATTCTGTATACTGTATAGTACTATATTTTTCTAAAACACCTCCCTAGTGTGGTAAATTTTAAGAGTCCAACTTCACATTCCTATAGATAATATCACATAAATATATTTTGTATTGAATCCAGGGCTTTGTATTGAATCCAATACAAAATATCTGAATTTCCCGCCTAGACCCCTGTCGTCGGGCGTACGCACCAACGACATCAGGAATCGCCGAGGAATGCAAACGCTGAGAATTCTAATTCTCTCCATATTTCAATGCAAAAAGTAAAATATAATTAAATATATATGATATATAGATTTCTTTGTATTGGACTCAATACAGCTTTTTTGTATTGAATCCAATTCAAAATTATTAGAATTTTCCGCCTCCCGCCCACCCCGAAGCATGTACTGACATCACCAGGTGAAGACAGAAGAGTAAAGACTTCTCCGGAGGAGCTGCGGGAACAAGGTAAGTGTTTTTTTTTTTTTCTGCTGTAATGTGATTGTCATAGAATGTATGACAATCAGATTGCACTGTAATGCTTGTTTCTATTTTTAGGTTATTATATGTCATGCAGACTACACATTTGATCTACACATGACTGAAATTTGAAATACTTTGTAAGCATAAATTGTTTTACTGTCTTCCTATCTGTTTTACATAGAAAGTGCTGCAGTGTAATGTGCTGGACATAGGGAAATACATTCTAAAAAAACTTTACATTTCTGGGAACATGAATTGCCTAAGAAGTACTCCAGCGGTTATAACTCTGCTGCTTCCTTCACTTGTTAGCAGTTTTTGTTTACACACTGTTGAGCTGTGGACATGAATACCCTGCTTCAGAAACTATTGTTTGTCATTTAAACAAATAAGTAAACTAGTGACTGGATCTTTTTTTAATACAAAACTAAACCATTTTCTTTATTGGCTTTAGGTTTCTTTTACCCAACCTGGTCAAGCTCTCTGAATGGACCAGTTTTGAACAGTCATGGATCAGAGACTGACTGCATGGATGACTCTTCTAATTCAGGCACTCTTTCAAACTCTGGTGGGTCAAGAAGCTCCACTCCCTCACATCACCAGCAGTCCTCCCAGCACTCACCTTCTCACTACCCTACATCTGATAGTCCCCATGGATTTCCAGATCAAAGTAAGACCACAGGTGATGGAGACTTGTATACCAGCGATGCAGAAGTAGAGGCCAAAAGACGAATTATTTTCACTATTACTAGTGGTGGAAACTCATCAGGGAGGTCTCCATCTAGTAAGCATAGTCCGTTGACAGCTACTATTCGCTTGGAGAGTGGCCCGGGACAGGAAGGCAGAAGAAAAGGGAACCGACGCAAGAGGTCCTCTGCAGGAAACTATAGCCTGGTAGTTTCTCCTAAACGCAGATCTCTTCCATCATCTCTTGGCCTAAGTGGCTATACTTCAGGATCTCCAGTGAGCATCAACTCAATGGTAACATAACGGTTTAACCTATTTTAACATAAATTATTGATTATTTGCATTTAGGGTGTGGAATAAAGCTATATATTTTAGCCGGATTATCATTTAAAGTCCTGTCAAAAATGGTTTTACTGGACTGGGCATGAGGGTAAATTGCAAGCAGTTTTTTTCCTTGGTAGAGTAGGGGAAAGGGCTAAATCTCTGATGGAGGATTTATACTTTCATTATTCTAAAACACAAAAAGTTGTGGCTGAACCTACAATTAATGTTTGATTAACAATTTTGTCAAGTTAACCAATTCATACTGGTCATAAGAGTTAGAAGACTAGTATTTTTGTGTCCAATAATTATACAGTTTAGGGGGAAGGAGAAACGAATGCTCACTATTTTATTGCAACAACAGCAATCTTTACTTCCTAGGAGCACAGATAGTTCTTCTAGTTCAGTTAAATTACCATGTAGATATACTGTTTCTGGCTTTTCTTGATAATCCCTAATTTTCCAGGGTATTATTGTTTTAATTAAGATTGAGAAGTTCATGATAACCTGAGTACTGAATTATTCTGTTACTTGCCGGTTTTTCCTTACTTAAAATGTTCTTACTGTGATGAAACTCTTTCCCCTTGTATTATGCTATGTTTGAGAAAGATTGCAGATTTGCAGATGACTATTTCTAGACAATTTATTTAAAACAATAGAAAAAAAAGTCTGATAGTTGGGGCATGTATACCTGGAGCAAAAGAAATCCCAGAACATAGATCTGAGGTATCAAAACCTTATAGTCCCCATTCACCTCCCTAGCAGTAACCCCGAGTGTGACAAAATAAACAAACTACTCGGGGTAGTTAAGGTGAAAAAAAAAAGGCTTAGCTAGACCCATTGGCGTACTCCAGACTCCTGCGATGCTCGGGCCGCGTCTTCATAAGATCTGTCCCCCGGCCAGTGCATTGACGTTCCCCGTGAGTTCCTGGTGACGTTGGCGCGTAAAGCCCCTGTTAGGGCCGCGACAGGAATTTCAAATTTTGTATTGCATTCAATACAAAGGAACTATGTTGAATGCAATACACTGAATTTATGTGTAAAAGCAGTGCATTGGCTTTCATAAAAAATTTATTTTACAGAATATTTTATTCGTATGAGTATAATAAAGTTTTAAACACAAAGTTATGTCCACGTTTAATATTACAATTATTTTTTTAATTTTATTTAATTTATTATTTGACGTGATTTTGTGTTTAAAATTTTATTTTACTCATACTATTTATTTGTACTGAAATATTATTTTTTATGAAAAACATTGTACTGCTTTTTGACATATAAATCCGGAGAGAAATGAACCTCCCAGAAAGCTTTTGGACATCTCTACAACAAATGTGTTGGATCCGCTGGGTCTTGGTATGCTCTACAAAATAAAGAGATAAGTAGACAAGTAGATATGTGAGTGATTTTTGGGATTGCAGGTAATACTGCATCTCAGAAATCCTCCAAAAGGTTGAGACCAAAATGTTCCTTCCATCTGTTTTTGCAAGAGACGCAAGTTAAATAGTGTTAATGCGTTATGGCCCGTCTGTAGAAGTAGCAACATTATTTTTGTCAGTAGAGTATTTTAGAATAGAGTGATTACTGGATAAAATCTAGAACAAATGACCAATAGGCACATATTAAAATAATTAGGGTTTATGGACAATAATTTTTGTTTGATAGAAATGTTAGTATTAAATTTAGTAATTAAATGTTCATTATTTTCCAGGTAAACAACATTAATCAACCTTTGGAAATCACTGCAATTTCATCTCCAGAAAACTCGCTGAAAAGTTCTCCTGCCCCATACCAGGATCATGAATTACCCCCAGTCTTAAAAAAAGAGAAACCCCTAGCCTCAACTAATGGGGTTCACTACTCACCGCTTACAACAGAGGATGAGATGGAATCAGATGAGGAGGTCCACAGTACAAGGTAATATAGCTTACAAGTTTTTCTTTACCTTGTTTTGTATTCACAGTCAATGGACAGCCTTACAGAAGTGTTATTTAATATTCCACATTAAAACTGTGAAAATGGCAAATGTGTGTGGCACTTATGTCTGGTGCAGTTCCCCAACACACGTGTATTCCCAGCTAATAACTTTGTGCAGTTTTATCTTTTATATCCTTGACAATTGACAATTGAACAGCTGTGCTGTGAGGTTTCTCCTTCTTGCAAAAAGGGAGCATTGTTTTGTGAGCAGCTACATACTCCCTCAAATTTTTAAGTTTTTGGCTTTCTGGATTTTTCATCTTTTTACTTTTTAAACATTGTTAGACACAGCAACAAATTGTTTCATTTCTGTGGTTTCAAGGACCTATCTAATTTGCAGTGTCACAATGAGCCAGCCACAAAACAAAATAAAAAGTTATGTTAATTGTCACTTTGTAACATAATGTTGACAACTCCATGCAACTTCCCCTTTTTTACAAATATTAATAAAACCTTGCAGTGTTAAGGATGTAATATATAATCCTTTTTGGTGTTTCTGTGGAAATGTGCTGGCATTTTTGAAATGTAAAGCTGCGTACACACGTCCAATTTTTATCGTTGGAAATGAACGACGAACAACCGATTGGCCAAAAATCGTTTGTAAAAAAAGTAACCAACGGCGCCGACGAACGAGGATAGTCGTTGGAAATGAATGACCGGACCGGCGGATCGGATTGGACGACGATCGTTGACCATCTATCGTGTGTACGGTCGTTCAGTGATCGTGCATGTTCTGAGCATGCGCGATGAACAAACATTTGATCGATACAGGCTGTATTGTGTATGTGAGTGTATGTGAGTGTATGTATGTGTGTGTGTGTGTGTGTGTGTGTGTATATATATATATATATATATACGTGTGTACAATATCTTTGAACGATCGTGTCGTTATCTGTATGTACAGGATCGATGCTATACGATCGTTCGCAGATCGGACCGGCGGATCGGATTGGACGACGATCGTTGACCGTCTATCGTGTGTACGGTCGTTCAGTGATCGTGCATGTTCTGAGCATGCGCGATGAACGAACATTTGATCGATACAGGCTGTATTGTGTATGTGAGTGTATGTGTATGTATGTATGTGTGTGTGTGTGTGTGTGTGTGTGTGTGTGTGTGTATGTATATAAATATATGTGTGTACAATATCTTTGAACGATTGTGTCGTTATCTGTATGTACAGGATCGATGCTATACGATCGTTCGCAGATATCGTGCAGGATCGTTCGACGTTCGTTTACAAACGATAATAATTGGAAGTGTGTACGTAGCTTAATTGTCTGACTTTAGTCAAGTTGGTGCACTGCAAAAACAATACTAAAACCAAGTCCATGCTGCTCCTTTGTCCAGACCGCATTTTATTTCTTCAAGGAGTTTCCCAATGCAGACTGATATCATGAATAGACCCTTGATGTGTTGAAGTGCTTTGTCTTAAGATCCAAGTGATGTTCTGGTTTACATGCAGGGGAATTATATGCTGCACAAAGTAGTCTAATGAAAAATGACACTAAAATGATGCTGGTGACAGATTCTTTTTATTGCTATCTATTTTTTTGTCTAATTGTAAATAAAAATGCATAAACATTAAATAAAAATGTGCATGTTAAACAAGCACATTTGTATGTGCATGGGGCAGTGTAATTTATTAGTGCATGATATTGACTCCCCCTAAAATTTGTTCCTTTTTTTTTTCCTAACAGGGCAGAAAGGAAGAGTTCTAGTTTATGTTTTGAGAGCAAAGATTCACCACAAAGAAGTGAAGGAGAAAGAGGTAAGTCTGAAAATTTTCCTGTCATTTTCAACACTGGTGGTCCTTCTTTTACTGTCCATTTTCCTCCTGGTATTGATCCTTGCTTTCCCCTCCACCACTTTAGGTCTACCGTACCCAAGCAGAAAATCCTCTTGCGAGAGTGTAGGCAAATGGAAATCTACCTTCTCCCCGATCTCTGATGCAGCTCCCAGCCGCACCCCTGACAGCCCTGCCTCATCCCCACGCTGCAGTACCCAATACACATCTGTTGATGGGGCTCGTCGAGTTTCTGGGGGTATGAGTCCAGGGTCAGCTAGCAGTCTTGGCGAACACAGCCGATCAGACCTTGGCAAAGCACCTGAGGGAAACCTGTTCCTGAGTAAAAAGTTGGCATCTGATGGTGGAAAGAGAGAGGAGAGGGGTCAAAGCTCCAGAGTTGAACGCTCCAAAGGTCCTCGCAGTCGGGAAAGGGATGGGGAGGGAAGAGCAGGGAGCAACTTATTCATGTCACAGGGAACAGGGGTCCTACTGAATGGGAAGGGCCCTGGCTCAACACCTCTGCAAACACACCACCAACTCTTGAGCAACCTTACAACCGGCTCCCAGCTTACACTGCAGGGTGGCCTAACCTCAATGGCCAGCAACACAGTACTGCAGTCTCTCTTCAGCTCCATGCCTGTACAATTGACTGGCCCAGTTGGCCGTCTAGCTAATTCACATGGCATGGCCAGTTTCACATCGCCTGGAGTGACCGGTGGAACAGTAGGAGGTGAGTGAACCAGACCTCCCAGCTAAGCAGCAATATATAGTAGATATGTATTGTAAACACTGCTTCTGAAAAAAGTGAACTGTGTATTTGATGGGTTGCTAGATTTGAATGTTGTTGCACATTGATAGTCCTATTCAAAGAACTTCAAACAGACAGCTAAATGTATAGTTATAATTTATACACCTATTTTAATGGCCAAATGATTTGTAGCTCTATTCTCACATTCCTGTGATTTACACACCCCTGTAAAACTACACAACAGTTTAATGACTGTTAACTTGTTTAGCTTTGTTTTTCCATGTTACCTCTCTGCCTCCAGCCTATTTATTTTGTATTTAATCCATGTGATCCCATGGAGCAAAGGGGTGGCATGTGGTGACATGTAAAGTGCAATGACTTCAAACTTCAGTAATGTGTTGCAACCAAAGCCATTCTTCCCTATCATTTAACTATAGTGGTTAGAAATTGGTTGTTATGGGTTATTGCACTTTGCATTTTTTCACACTTCCCTAATATAGAAACTAAATCATCTGTGACAAAACATTCGGAGATAAGAAATGGTCAAAACATATCGTGTATCTGTGGGAGGAAGAAAAGAAGAGGAGGGAGGGAAAGCCAGGCAACACTTTATCTTCCCCTTCTGGATCAGTGTCATTTACTTCAACTAAGAAAGAGATGTCATAACCATTGTGCATATGAAGACCCTGGAATAAATATTTCAAGCTTCTATCACACCGTTCACTCTACTCGGACATCTGGAAACACCAGCAGTACGTCCAAATAGATATCAGTCCCACTATCAAATCCCTTACAAGTAGCAATTCGGTATCACGAGGCTCTTATTGCGGTAAAAAGCCCCAGCAATAATAAGTCTCCCCTTACCCCTGAGGTAGCCCGGTACGGGCGAAACGTGTCGGGTGGGACACCTTACCGCCATCGCTAACCTAGTATGATACTAAACGATATTGCTTTTTTTTTTTTTTTTGCGAAACTTGTGGTTATATGTTGGCCTACGATTCATTTATAGAGACACAGCTCTTAATCTTTTAAATTATGTTGTTGGAACAATCAAACTTCGTGTTTTTAAATTTAACTCTGGTTGCCCTTCAAAAGCCTGGCTTTCCCTCCTTCTCTTCTCTTCCTCCCACAGACACACGATATGTAATCACAGGCTGGGCCATTCCTCTTTGGTTATCCATTGGAGATTTTCTTTAAGGTGGAACAAACTAACAAATGGTCAAAACAACCTTTGTGCATTGTGATTGTCAACCCTGTGCGAATATATGTTTGAGAATGTTTAGCAAGAAAAAAAAAAAAAAAAATATGTGATGGTCTCTATCCACTGGGAACAGTGGTATAAAATCAGGGTAACATGTTTGTGTATGTTTACCATACTGTCTTTCAGGGTAAGCACAGGGTAAGGGGATTTTATTGTGCAGAGGATCAGATGAATGTAAAAATTGTGGTGGGCTATGTCTGCAGAGGAACTTGGTAAGTATGCAACTGGGGACAGGAGAAAAGTATACTTTCTAAACAAGTCTGACTAGGGGTAACATATTCAATATAAAGCCAACACAAATACATTTTAAAGATTTCGCTATTCCTACCAGCAGTGTAATGAGTCTGCAGTTTGATTTTGGGAAATAGAAAAGGGTTGTAAATAAAGTCTGACAGGTGATGTATGTGTACGTATAGGCAAAACTTTTTTTTTTTTTAGTTTTGATTAAACTAAGGAAAAGTTAAAATCGGCACGGTTATTTTTTTGCGGTCTGTGTACTATTGATGAAATTTCACTTTCTGTCCTAGAGATGCAACAGGAAGGAAGGTAGAATGGGTGAAAATCCACCTGTTCCTAGAGGTAGTTTCCTTTGGTATAGCTTAGTCACAACCCTGAGGGTACCTAGCGAGCAAGATGTATTCCATAACTGCTGTACAAAAGACTGAGCTTACTTATCTAGATCCTAGATGTACTGTGGTTCATGGTTATCTACATTATAAGACTTAACAGAATTAAAAATGTGATTCTCAATAATTTAGAATATCATTGAAAAGGTAAATTATTTCGGTAGTTGAATTCAAAATGTGAAATTTATATTATAATAGTGATTGCACACAGAGTGATATATTTCAAGCGTTTAATTCCATTTTGCTGATTATGGCCTACAGGTAATGACAAAATATTGGCCTATAGAAAAATATGTTCATGTACACACTCAATACTTGATGGGCACTTCTTTTGCATGAATGACTGCATCAGTGCACCGTCGCACGGAGGCTTTAACCCTGTGGCCCTGCTGAGTTGGTTTGGAAGCCCCGGATGCTTTGATAACTCGTCTGCATTTTTGGATCTGGTGTCCCCCATCCTTTTGACAATAACTTATAGCAGTGATGGCAAACCTTTTAGAGACCAAGTGCCCAAACTGCAACACAAAACCCACTAATTTATCATAGTGTCAATATGGCAATTTAACCTGAATACTGAGGTTTTAGCTGAGAAAAAACAACTCCTACATTAACATCTTTTGGCCTAAAAGAAAAACACAATAACAGAGCTTTTTGAAAACTAATGTGATTTTTGCTGTTGTATGCATGCAGATAATTAGTCTAACCTTGGAACATACTTTGTAAGTTTAAGAGCAACCCATGCAGCACTTGGGTCATCTGTCTGTTTCTGGCGTCAGATTTGATATAATTGAAAGCTGAAAGCAGCATCTCACGAGCATAAAATAACCCAAAGTAAGGAAAGCAATCCCAAGTGCTTTCATTGACTTTAATTTTTTCCATGTTGTGGAATTTTCTAAATGCAGTTTTACATTTGGAAAATTTTTCAGCAGCCCGCTGTCAAGGTCTCTTTAAAAAAACCTGCAGTTTTCTCTAAAATTATTTGATATCACAAAACATCCTTTCTGCTGTTTTCCCTAGATCTTGTAGTTGTTTGTTCAGTACATTGAAATGTAGTGTAAAATCTGTAAAGTAAAAAAAAAAAAAAAAAAAAAAAAAAGGTTAGTAAGCCAGGCCATATCAGTGAGCTGTGTATATTCCTTTTTCATTTTTTAGGCAACCTAATTTCATCTAAGCAGGCTACAAATCTCTCCAAGAAATGTCCTCTGCTCAGCCGGCAGACATTGCTGTACATAAGAGAACAATTATACTTTGCCTAAACCTCCTCAAAAAGTGCTTGAATGTGTCAAATGCAGAACACCAGCCATGATGTAATTCACATTTTTGTGACATTGTCAAATTTCACAACTGTATGAAACTAGATGTTGCCCCCCATCATAGAAGGTGCCCCATTACTAGTAATTGAAACCACTTTTTCTGGTCTTAGGTCTTTTGACAAAAAAAGCCTTCATTATACCATTGTAGATATCTATCCTTTGTGTGTGGCTAGAGCAGCAGACCATGTCTCCTGCACACTCTCCCATCCCAGGTCTGAGTCATGAGGTCAAAGGGGTGGTCTACAGCAGAAGTCACCAACCTGTGGTCTGTGGCTCTGGACGATGCCCTTGGGGGGAGGGGGGCGGTCGCACCGGCCTGAGACGTGGACCGTGTCTCCTGTATGCATCGCAGGTTCAGGGTGGTGGGCGGGTTGTGTCTAAATTCAGGTTTCTTCCCCTTTGAGTGACACACGGCTCCCCACGCATCAGTGGTCTGGAGTACGTGCATTTAGTAGTCCGTGACCTGCAAAAGATTGGGGAACACTAACCTACAGCATAAATACTTCTACTCTTGCATGAATATTTATATATCTGCCTTCATCCAAGCACATGCTTTTTGTAAGTTAGTGGTGAGCTGCTGACTAACATTACTTGCTATGCTCTGGACTCGACCTTTAACAGTATTTCTGCTACGTCGCATCTCAGATGTGTTGAATAATTTTATCCTTGTTTAGGAAATCGTTAGTTGCTAAAACTAAGATACTGTGAATATTTCCTCAATTTCCCTTCAAAAAACTTTTTTTCTTTTAATTTCACCAAGTTTGACAACAATTATGTGGTTGAGGTCAAAGTGCCCTCTGACACTTGATGTGTGACATACAACACTTTCATTACACAGAATACATAACGTTTTACTATTGAGTTCACTCACTCCAAATGTCTCTGTCCAGGCCTCCTGAAATGATCTTCCACTATCTGTTTTTGCTGTACTTCTTTTTGGGTGTGCAAGACTTGGATTCTACAAATTCACAAAATAAAAAAAATTACGAACACCCAATACAAATCTATCCCCATACCAAAAATAGCTAACACTATTAGTTAACACCAAGGAAATGGATATTCCCTGAATCAACAATCTACGAGAGTTATTCTCAGCTTGGGGTTACTTTTGAATTTGCTGACCACCAGCGCAAAGGAGTGATCTTCCACTGACCACCAGCTTTTGGCTTGCTCTGAAAAGCCATCTTAGTGCATTTCTTACCTTTGATTCACCTCCACTGTACATACGTTGGACCTTCTTGGGGAATTTGCATAAATAAAATGAAGTGGAGGTGTAGCGCACATTTCCCATACACAGGAAGCATGCAGATCTCAATCATCCATACAAGCTCTCATTTTCCCACAGTACCACATTTCAAAGGTTTGTTTGCAGGAGCCAATAACAAAGAATGGCAACCCAGCAAAACCACATAACTGCTATTCACATTGTGACAAGCCCTTTAAAAATATGGAGGGGGTCTTCTTTGTTTTTGTTCCCCTATAATAACAAAATACAAATAAATATAATGGAAAAACCCAATGTATATAAAAAATAAACTTCTAGAACGTTGACCAAATAGTACAAATATTGACAATATTGCATAATAGTGCATTTTATCAGTTCCCTTATGGCTTTATTCTGCCAATATGATACTTATTATAGAAACTTCCACATTCCTTCCTAGACATATAGTGCAGAAACTACACTTTGGTCACAGTTCAATAATACAAAAAACAGTGTTTTTCAATCAAGATGATAAACCAGGGAAGAAAAAAGTGGGTGGGCAATGGCCCAGGGGGAGGGCCAGCAGAGGTGTGGGAAGCACTTGCACACAGAGAGGGCTCGAAGTTCCCCAGGTTTGCCACCACTGGCTACAGGGTGCCCAACCTACGGCTCCCAGAGCTGTCAGATCTGGCCCTCTCCTCATTCCCACTTTGCTCTCTGCTTGTTGTCTTGCGGGGGATGGGCCGTGTATCTCTATGACCTGGATGTCCAAACTTTTTGCAAAGGGGCCCAGATATAGTGAGGTGAAAATGTGTGGGGGCCCGACCATTCAACACGTACTCAGGGTTAGTGTGGGCGTGGTTGGTGCGGGTGTCCCATAGCACACCCCCACCAGGGTGGTTTGAGGGATTCCCTGTGCACAGAGTCCAGTGTCAGTGCTGGCTACGTGCAGAGCATGTTCTTGGAATCAGAGTGGACGTGGTCCGCGCAGGTCCCGCACAGCACGCACCCACTATAATGATGTAGGGGATTCCCTGTGCATACATGGGGACTCCCGTCCAGGCGATTATGCCGCCGAGTAGCGTACCGATAATTGCAAGGCGGTTGATCAACTCTAATAAAATAGGTTTATTGTATGCATGTATTTTATGCTGTGGTCAACAGTGCTGGTGGGCCGCATAATATTGATTTTTTTGCCAGAGGCTGCGAGCCGGTGGAAATCTGAACACGAGCCTCAATTGGCCCCCGGGCTGGACTTTGGACATGCCTGTTCTATGAGATTGTGCTACCAGGAGAGGAAGCTGCTCCCCGCCCACCTTGTACTTTGAGATAATCTTACCTTGTACAGCAGCAGCAAAGGGGTGAGATGTGTCCATGCTGCTGTCTTTATTTTCATTTATAAATCCTCATATCTCCTACACTGATCGTCATAGAAATGTGAAATTTTCAAGATACATAGGGGATCCTAAGAGCTGCTACTAAACCAAATTTAAGCCCTCTACACTTAAAAAGTTGCCAGATAAAGGCTCATATTTTCACACTAAGTGGGGCTAATTCAAGACCAGGGTCCCCAAATTGTGTTTGCATGTTGGGGAGCCCCTGGGGTCATGACTATAAACTTTGTACAGCACTGCATAATATGTCAGGGCTATATAAATACTATGTAATAATAATAACAGAGGGATGTTGGCAACTGGAAATGTGAAAGCCAGTAGGAAATGCCTTTTGTCCCCCCCTTCCCTAATAAAAAGGTTATACACATCATATCATGCTACCCTGTCACACATAGCTTTCCCTTTACATTCTATGAACCCCAATTTCTATGTAAGAAAAGGGAAATATAACTGCAAGTGCAGGACTCTTGTGGCTAACTTCTCCCAAAATGTCATCACTACAGCACCATCACAAGATATAATAAACTATACCTGTTGCACCATGCTACCCTGTCACACATAGCTGGCCACTTACCTTCAGTGAACCCCAATTCATCTTTACCAGTAGAGAAAAGTAAATGTACAATAAGTGTACTCTTGTGGCTACCCTCTCCCCCAACTAAAATTTTATCACTCCTATCATACCATGATGCCCACACATATAAATGTCTGCGTATGTTCTATGAATTCCTATTTCTCCTGTAAGGGGAGGTGTAGGTATATATTAAAATGTAAGATAAGTGGGGACTCTTGTGGCTAACTCCCCCTAAAATTTTTTTGTTGCAGTGCCATCACAAGATAAGAAAAACTATAGCTATTATACCATGCCATCTTGTCACACATCTGGCCACTTACCTTGTGTGAACTCTAATTTCACATAAATAGGGAGACATAGGGACCTGAGGATTTAGCAGTAAGAACATGTACCCCTTGGCTGTCACATGAAATGCATTTCTCTTGAAGTATCCAATGCAAAGATTCTTGAGTTGTCATTTCATTTATTTGGTGCAAGTACGTTATAGTAACTGGAAACATTTCAATTTCATTTTAAATTAAAATTATTCTAGTTTAAAACATACATTTTTAATTTTTGTTTGCATTGTGGCCTGCGAGTTTTATCCCAATGTCAACAGCGGGCCCAGATTAAAAAAGGTTGGGCACCACTGCTCTGTCAGATTTAGGGCAGGCGAGTTTGCTAGCCAGTCAAATACTGGGATACCATGAACAATAAACCAGGTATTCGTACTGTTGGCAGTGTGGCAGGTGCCAAGTCCTGCGGGAAAATGATATCTGCATCTCCATAAAGCTTGTCAGCAGAGGAAAGCGTGAAGTGCCCTACATGGTGAACCAACATTCAAGTAATATATCACTCTGTGTGTAATGATCTATATACCAGAAGTTTCCCTTTTCAAATTGAATTACTGAAATGAATAACTTTTCCTTTGTGTGTGTATATGTATGTATGGCCAAGATAAACTCTGCAGTTGTTCCTTTTTGCATCAAAGCACTGCTTGCTCCAGACGTTATTGAATGTTTAGGCTCCATCATTTTTTTATTTTTTTTTTTTTGTGATTAACTTACAGTGAGGATTTTATACAGTAACTGACACCATACTGCCTAATTATTTGTTGAGACAAACATCTGTCCTAATTGCATTTATTAAAATAATGTATCTGTTCGGACTTGCATACTAATTCAATTTTAGAACAAACCTATAGGCCCGCTCTGTATGTAACCCGCGGACTAGAACTACTTGTAAATATATACACAGTGAGGGAAAGAAGTATTTGATCCCCCTGCTGATTTTGTACGTTTGCCATCTGACAAAGAAATGACTAGTCTAATTGTAATGGTAGGTTTATTGTAGCTGTGGGGGACAGAATAACAACAAAAGAACCCTCAAAAACCCAGTGCTCAAAAGTTAGAGCTTGATGTTCATTGTAATGAGTGAAATAAGTATTTGATCCCCTATCAACCAGAAAGATTTCAGGCTTCCTGGTGCCTTCTCTGTATGCAGGTAACAAGCTGAGATTAGGAGCACCCTCTGTAAGGGATTGCTCCTAATCCAAGCTTGTTACAGTATCTGTATAAAAGACACCTGTCCACAGAAGCAAATAATCAGATTCCAAACTAGCCCCCATAACCAAGAACAAAGAGCTGTCCAAGGATGTCGGGGACAAGATTGTGAACCCACACAAGGCTGGACTGGACTACCAGACTATTGCCAAGCAGCTTGGTGAGGTGACAACAGTTGGCGTGATAATTTGCAAATGGAAGAAACACAAAATAACTTCAATCTCCCTCGGTCTGGGGCTCCATGCAAGGTCTCCCCTCGTGGAGTTGCAATGATCAGGAGAACGGTGACAAAGCTACCCAGAACTACACGGAGGGAACTTGTCAATGATCTCAGGACAGCTGGGACCATAGTCACCAAGAAAACAATTGGTAACACACTGCGCCGTGAAGGCCTAAAGTCTTGCAGAGCCGCAAGGTGTCCTGCTCAAGATAGCTCATGTACAGGCCCGTTTGAAGTTTGCCAATGAACATCTGAATGATCCAGAGGAGAACTGGGTGAAAGTGTTGTGGTCAGATGAGACCAAAATTGAGCTATTTGGCATCAACTTAACTCGCTGTGTTTGAAAGAGGAGGAATGCTGTCTATGACCTCAAGAACACCATCCCCACCGTCAAACATTGAGGTGGACACGTGCTTTGGGGGTGTTTTTCTGCTAAGGGGACAGGACACCTTCACCGCATCAAAGGGACAATGGGACGGGGCCATATACCATCAAATCTTGGGTGAGCACCTACTTCCCTCAGCCAGGGCATTGAAAATGGGTGAAAATTCCAGCATGACAATGACCCAAAACACAGGCTAGGGCAACAAAAAAGTGGCTCAAGAAGAAGCACATGAAGGTCCTGGAGTGGCCTAGCCAGTCTCCAGACCTTAATCCCATAGAAAATCTGTGGAGGTAGCTGAAGGTTCAAGTTGCCAAACATCAGCCTTGAAACCTTACTGACTTGGAGAGGATCTGCAAAGAGGAGTGGGACAAAATCCCTTCTGAGATGTGTGAAAACCTGGTGGCCAACTACAAGAAACATCTGACCTCTGTGATTGCCATCAAGTGGTTTGCCACCCAGTCATCTTTTGCGAAGGGATCAAATACTTATTTCACTCATTACAATGCACATGAAGCTGACTTTTGAGCACTGGGTTTTTGAGGGTTCTTTTGTTATTTGGTCTCACACCTACAATAAACCTACCATAACAATTATAGACTGGTCATTTTCTTTGTCAGAGGGCAAACGTACAAAATCAGCAGGGGATCAAATACTTCTTTCCCTGTGTGTGTGTGTATTCTCCATCCTTCCTTCTAAAGGATTTTCTAATTCCACATTGCCTATCTTGCTATATTCATACTACACAGCCAAGACAGGGGATACATTCAGTTCCTAAACAGGCAATCGATCTTCCTGGTTCAGCAGTTCCTGTATGTCACCTCTTCAATCTCCTTTGCTCAGCTATTCAACATTATTAACCTTGGGCCGTATATGCTGACTGGGGAACAATAATGCAAACTAGGTAGTAGCAAAGTGATGTTCGTGGCTTGCAGGGGTGTGTGTCACACTGCTGTACATGGCAGCTTATTGGGGGCAACAGTGGAAAAAAGGTGTAGCCGAATGCAGTAATGTGCATGGGAAATAATATGCAGTTGTTCCTTAGTAACCATGTTCTCTTTTCTGCAGGTATTTAATTATCTACCTCACTTGAATTCACCTATGCAAAGACAGACCTGCTATTTTGTTGTTTTTTTTTCTATTTTTTTTATTGTGTATTTTGTTATATTGTCCACCTTCCATCAAAAAAAAAAAGGGTGCTCAACATAAGTTGGGGGCAATTTTCTCCCCCAGTCCTTCATTTTTTGTAGCCACCACTGGTTCAAGCTAAAATCACTTCATCTTTTACCAATTTCTGCGCTAGGACACACCTAACCCTTATTCCACTGTGAATGAGAACCTTGCAACAAGATCCGGGAAAAGCAACAGTACTCTTATTTATAATTGTATTTCTTTTTTTTGGATTTTTTTTGTGGAGAACATAGCTCAACAAATGAGCAGAAAATTGGATCGGCACTTGGATTTGAGATTCACATGAGGGATATGATAGGATTTCTGTCATCATGCCTCTAATCAGATGGTGCTACGCATACAAGATTGTGCCTCAGTCTATTGGTGCTGTTAAGTTGCGGTGCTTTTTGAACAGTACACACTGGAACTTCTAGATCCATTGTGTCAATGAAATGTGTGCTTAATTTATTAATGACTTCTGTACCTATGTTACCAAAGTACATTTTCTTATGTTTCTAGTAAGATGACAGATATCTGTCTGCTCAGAGAATCGAATGCGCCTCCTTGTTTTTGTTGTTGGTTTCCCAAATTTCCCAGATAATGATATGGCAGCTATGTGTGTGTGATTGCAGCAGTAGTAATGGTTTAACCCCAGGTTATTAAGGCACAGTAATTGTTGGACCTAGAGTTGTCTGTAGATGTAAAAAGAATTTATAAGTTATGAATTGACTTTTTTTTTCAAATACTTGATTTCTTTAAAACATAATTTAAGCTAAAATGCATACATATGCTTATATTGTAATTTGTGTATATTACATTTGTGTATAGGTACATATTTATATGTATATAGATTTTTTTAACATATATCAAAGAATGATTTTGCTGTCATGCATCTGAAACATCTCCAGTTACAATTCATATCCCCCCTCTCCCCAAATATTCATGACATCCTTTTAGAACAGGGTCTTGTAATTCACATGACTGAGGACTTTAGCTGATCCTGATTTGAAAGGATCTTTTTCATTGATGAAAGGATACTTGTATAAGAGTTACAGTCTGGGCAGGCTTTAGACTATAGTGCAGACTTTGTTAACCTTCGTATTGTGAAAATCATGTATGTCAAGTCTGTTTTGTTTCTTACACAATATATAATGTGTAATCTGACAGCTTGCCTACTTTTTCTTGTGGTCACCATCTAATTTATGGGAATTCTTTCACAGATATTGGGGAAAACTAGCATTTCATGTTTACATATTATTCTATCAGTTTCCCTTCTCTGTGTTCATGCTTATTTATTAACCTCTAAAAACTGGTTCAGGCCCTAAACACACAATTCAAGGATTACCTAGTAAACTCTTATGAGAGGCAGGGGATTCAGCTAACATTTTACAAGCACTAAACAACTTTCATGAGGCCCTTATCACACTTGATTTTGTTTTTTTAAAACATTCATGTACTGCATTTTCAAAATTGGTCCGGTGCACTTGGGGCTGTGTTGGCAGTCGATTTTAAGGTGCCCCTTTACACAATGCATGTCTAATGTGCGAGTAATGTGTCATGTCACACATGAGCAATTCTGGCCCTAAAGAGTGCTGAAATGACAGACCTGCTGTGATAACTAAACTGATAACTAAGACAAAAGACAGCAAATACATTCTGCTCAGAAATCCACTTTTCAACATTCTGCTAGGAAATCCACTTTTTCAATCAGTTTTGCCGATTGCTGTTTTCAAAAACCCGCTACTGTTTTACTAAATTTGTCTTTACACAAGTGTTTTGTTTTTTGCTCATATCATACACAACATTCTTAGTATAAACCTAACACATAATTCACATTTCCCTCTACATATTTTTAATTACATGCAGTTTTTAATAACTCCTTCCTCAACTTAGATTAGCATGTTGATCATGTCTTCTCTGCTGGGAAGAGATAGGAATTGACTCGCTAAAATGATCATAAACTAATCTTTCCAAATGAAAGTATGAATCAGGCAACATTTCCTGTAGTATTTTAATTAATGGATGGTGCTTTAAATGTGATGCCTGTGAATGATTTTTTATTTTGATCCTTAAGGATACTTAACAAGTATTTTTAGGAATTAAATTATCATTAGCATTTGTAAAGTCGGGTTTTCTTTGACCTTTTATAAGCTTACATTAGCCCACTGCTGTCATCTTTAATGGAAGTGTTCTTGTTATCATCCAACACTTGTGAAATTTTTGGTTCCTACAGGTCCACAATTTCTACAAATTTATATTCTATATGCCTGGTCTTATATATGATGTTTACATGTGTAAATACCAAATGTAGCTTTAAACACTAGTGGGATAAACTCTGGTTAGTCACACAATTTGAAATGGCTTCAAAGCTTATTCAGTAAGGTGGTGCCAAAAGCAGTTCAATGCAGAGTAATAATGCATAGTAAGCAGTCAGAAATCAACTATGGCTGATGTGACCTTGATCTGCCTTCTATGTATGATGGCATTTCACACAATGCATTTGCTGTTTGAACTGAGTCAACATGAATTTGGTTATCTTCTCATAATTCTGGTGGAATAAAACACTATCTTGCCCACCCCCCTTATGTGAAGACATGCGTACCTGTATCACTTTTCTGAAAGGTAGAGCCTTATTTAATAATGTAGTCTAAAACTGACATAGATTTAGGGAAGCTGATCTCAAGCCTTATTCACTAAGTGAACCTATATTTGCTGTATATATCCGGACGCATGCAAGGCACTTTAGACATCCAAATAGGGAAAGTATCTTTTTATCCAACTTATCTAATTGGGTCCATTGTTACTTCTCATTACTTTTCACACTTTATTTTAGCCCACTGTCTTATAATATTTTTATATTTTGGGTAGAATTGGCATCTGTATAAAGGCAACTGCAGGAGCCTTGAGATTTTCTGCGGGGCACAATCAGCAGTCGCAATCACCTGTACAAGGACTTTTATAAGAAATAAATCGAATATATATATATATATATATATATATATATATATATATATAATCTTTGCCCGTTTAACTTTACAGTAATTTAAAAACCTTCCTAACACAAGGTCACACTTTCCTTGCAGTAGGCCTGGGAAGTGGCTTATGCTCAGTTTGCTAAAAAAAAAGTATTTAGCATACATGGATGGGTTCAGCCTTCATAAGCTAACAGCTTGCCAGATTTCTGCATTCCAAAACTCACTGTGCTAAGAGAGTATAGCAATGATACTGGCCTTAATAACCTGCTCCAAATGACATTCTGCAACTGTTTAATGATGAGTATGTGGGTTGAATAATATAAATCTCTATATAAATATCGGCGTTTGGCATTTTGTATAATAGAATTCAATTTGGTCTATTTTTTGTCTTGCCTTAGGAGGAAATTAGAATAAAACAGATGTTTGTAAAAACACTCTTCAAATTCTTTCCTGCATAGTAATTATTTTAATACTTGCCCTTTATGCCTTGTAAAATGTTTCCATCTTCTATTGACACTGTTTTACCTTAATTTTTGTGAATTGTTGCTTTGGACATTTTGAAAAGCGATAATAAAAAGCTTAAAGTTTCAGGAAATGACTGCTTCTTTTTTTGGTTTAACTTACATGCATATTGTATCCAGCAAACTGATTTGAAAGAAATTTCGTAAGTAGTGCAGGACATTTTAAATGCTGTGGTTTTTTTGGGTTCTTTCCTGCTTATACGTCAACAATTTCTCCCTAAAATATAACAACCCAAGTAGTCCACACATTAGGAAGAAATAAAACTAAAACATCCATAAATTATGTGTAATAAAGTGGAATAGCACAGGGAATAAATATTGAACACGCTTACTGAAATTTAATAAATACTTCGTAGAAAAGCTGTTATTGGTAATGACAGCTTCAAAGGGACTCCTGTATGAAGAAACTAGTCGCATACATTGCTTAGCTGTGATTTTGGCCCATTCTTCTACACAAAATGCTTAAAATCTTGAAGGTTTCGGGGGCCTCTTCTATGAACTCTGATCTTCAGTTCTTTCCATAGATTTCCAGTCCAGCTTTTGGGGCTCCAGGAGTGCACAAGAAATAATCCCAAAACTGTCTGCTCCATTACTTTGTGGCATTTCTCATTTGTTTAAAAAAATTTTTTTAAAAACATACTTAATAAAAAAAAGTAATAAAAATACCACACAGAACTATATTTGTATGAAAGGTAATTTATCATTTTTTTACAGCAGTGATTAACATAATGTAGATTATTAGTTTGTGAGGTTTTTTTTTTTAGCTGAACTCCAGGTGGACTGCCCCACCAAGGGATGAATGAGTGGTGCCCAGCTCTTAAAAAAAAAAAAAAAAAAAAATGCATACTAAATATTTGTACCTACAAGCAAGTTAGAAAAAGCAGCTCCCATTTTTGTTTTCCCCATCCTCAAATTTAGAAGTCATTGGTGTCTTCCACAAAAGAATGGAAAGCTGAATTGAAAAGGGGGACTTTGGTAAATAATTTCATAGTTCAAAGTTCTGCTTATATTTCAGGACATTTGGGCAATAAAATGTTAAGCTAAAACATTTTGTAAGGAAGTAAAAAGCTCTAAAACAGCCTGATGATGGCTGTAAGGTAGCATCAGTGAGTAGGCCACATTTGACCCCAAACAGCAAGCCTGCTATACCTTTTGCAGAACTGAAACTGCTGATGACTTAAGGTCAATATTCATTATGGAGTTGTGACTAAATGGAACTAAAACGCACTTGGGAGGGATCTAATACATGCCACTCATGCAAGACCAGCAAAGAATTTACAGAACCTGGAGGCGTTTTGGACAGCTTTACCACCTAAAGCAATCAAGGGTCTCATCCACAACTACCACAAAGGACTATATGCCCACACTAATAAAAACTAAGGGTATGCAAAGTTTTGAACAGGGGCCATCTCTTTGTTTTACCTAGTGTTATGTTTTACTTAATGGTTGTGCTATTCTGTAATAGCTTGAAGTTTTATGTAGATCCCACTGAAAGTAAATCAAATGTGTTTTGATCACTCATGGTTTCTTTTAAGAATGATACACAACTTACAAATTTTGTCACAGCAAATTTGTAAACTGGTGAATGCAACTGTAAGAAATTCATCATTGGTTGGACAAAAAGCCCTGTGAAGCACGTTGGGGTTAGTATGTTGTAGTGACACAGGGACTAATGAATTCCAAGCACTAGCAAGATATTTTACACAAAACAATGTCCATGGTGGTGCCAGGGAGTTGGCAATACCTATCCCACAGCCAATCGCAGGTCTCAGACTGTGCCATGTCCACATGTTAGCTACAAAGCCACAGTTGGTGCACTGTAGGTGTTTTATGAAAGGTGAATATACCATAAAGACACATTTCATATAAAAGTGCCCAATCATAGAATAATGATTAAAGACCATTTTGTGAATTCTTTTTGTGATTAGCCCTGTCCTCATAGTCCTGCATAGTCCTTCCAAATCCAAAAAGCCAGAGAAAATGTTCTACACCATAGGTTTATTAGTTAAAGATAATACAAAGCAGGAATAAAATTTGACTGAAATTAGAGTCTCACATGCTTGTTTGTGACTTGTAAGCCTTGAATTGGGAAGAAAAGGAACATCAAGATCAACAGTACTTCTACAACAATCCTGACTAATGGTCCCCATACTTGTTAGTGTATTTATAAAGCTGTAATTCTAATATTCACTAAACATTTTCTATTGAAGAAACAAACAGTACCAATTAAAAACATGTGAACCTGGAATATTCTCCACCAAAAATGTTTATGAATGTTAGATCTATTGTTTTATATAAACAAGGGAAGAATGTAATTGTTGACCACAACAATTCTCACATTTTTGTTGCTGGAAAAGATTGAAATACAGTTAGATCCATAAATATTTGGACAGAGACAACTTTTTTTCTATTTATGGTTCTGTACATTACTACAATTTTAAATGAAACAACTCAGATGCAGTTGAACTGCAGACTTTCAGCTTTAATTGAGTGGGTTAAACAAAAAGATTGCATAAAAATGTGAGGAACTAAAGCTTTTTTTTTTTTTTTTACACAATCACTTCATTTCAGGGGCTTAAAAGTAATTAGACAATTGACTCAAAGGCTATTTCATGGGCTGGTCTGGGCAATTCCTTCCTTATGTCATCATTATCAATTAAGCAGATAAAAGGGCTGGAGTTGATTTGAGGGGGGTGCTTGTATGTGGAAGATTTTGCTGTGGACAACATGCAGCTCTCCATGCAGGTGAAACAAGCCAACAATCCTTAAGCTGCAAAAACAGGAAAAAAGCTATCCGAGAAATTGCTACAATTTTATTTCTTTATTGTATTGAGTGGCAAAATCTACAGTTTGGTACATCATGAGAAAGAAACAAAGCACTGGTGAACTGAGAAACCCCTTCACAACAGCCAAGCAAGTGAACAACACTCTCCAGGAAGTAGGCGTATTGATATCCAAGTCTACCATAAAGAGAAGACTGCATGAAAGTAAATTCCGAGGGTGCACTGCAAGGTGCAAGCCACTCATAAGCTTCAGGAATAGAAAGGCTAGATTGGACTTTGCTAAAAAAAAAAAAAAAAAAAAAATCTAAAAAAGCCAGCACAGTTCTGGAAAAACATTCTTTGGACAGATGAAACCAAGATCAACATTTACTAGAATGATGGCAAGAAAAAAAGAATAGAGAAGGCGTGGAACAGCTCATGATCCAAAGCATACCACACCATCTGAAAAACATGGCAGAGGCAGTGTGATGGCTTGGGCGTGCATGGCTGCCAGTGGCACTGGGACACTAGTGTTTATCGATGATGTGACACAGACAGAAGCAGCCGAATGAATTCTGAGGTGTTCAGAGACATACTGTCTGCTCACATCCAACTAAATGCAGGCAAATTGATTGGGAGGTGTTTCATAATACAGATGGACAATGACACAAAACATACAGCCAAGGCAACCCAGGAGTTTATTAAAGCAGAGAAGTGGAATATACTTGAAAGTCAGTCACCTGATCTGAATACAATTGAGCATGCATTTCACTTGTTGAAGACTAAACTTCGGACAGAAAGGCCCACAAACAAACAGCAACTGAAAGTCGCTGCAGTAAAGGCCTGAGAGCATTAAAAAGGAGGAAACCCAGCACTTGGTGACGTCCATGAGACTACATGCTGTCATTGCCAGCAAAGGGTTTTCAACCAAGTATTAGAAATGAACATTTTATTTTCAGCTTTTTAATTTGTCCAATTATTTTTGAGCCCCTGAAATGAAGTGATTGTGTTAAAAAAAGGCTTTAGTTCCTTACATTTTTTTGCAATTTTTTTTGTTCAACCCACTGAATTAAAGCTGAAAGTCTGCAGTTCAACTGCATCTGAGTTGTTTCATTGAAAATTAATTGTGGTAATGTACAGAACCAAAATCAGAAAAAAGTTTGTCTCTGTCCAAATATTTATGGAACAAACTGTAATTGTTGAAAAATTGCTACAGGAAGTTTCTTGCTTTTAACAAACTTTTCCTTACACCTGCATTTGTTATCTCACGACACAATGAAGAATAACTCATTCAAGAAATGTTTAAAGTGTAACAGGAGGAACTGTAAAGGTAATTTATAAAATACAAAACCTAAGGTAAAAAAAATATTGCCTAAAAGGTGATTTTTTTTTCCAAGCAGCAGCAGATGATGTTGCTTTACATGGCTGGAGGTTCCAGCTGAAACCGTGATTCTGCAGATATTCCATACTGCTCCAATGGGTCCTACAAGGATACACAAAGCAAAGTAAATGGCATACAATTCAAAGTCAAACTATATCCTACTGATTCTTAACATCACACTAACCTTCCCAGTCATTCTTAGGATTTCATTTCGGTAAAAAAGAAGACTCCTCCTCATGAATTCATAGCTGAAATACAGTTGTAGCATGTCAACGCTGTTGCATGTGTGTATGGAAATAATCATTGCAGACTAAGACAGATCTACTAAAGTAGTTTAGAATATTCATTATCTTACAAAAGCTAAAGAAGATCCTGTACACCAGGACTAATATTAATGGAGGATCTGACAACTGTATATAATACGTGACTTAATGAAGTGGAGAAAAAAATCTTAACTATGTGGTTTTACTGCCACCTGGACCCAGCTCCTCCCTCACTTATCTCAAGGATTTAGGCTTATTATATACGTTTACTGTTTACCAATCTTTGTATTATTTATAGTCTATCATATTACACAGCGCTGTACAAAGTCCATAGTCATGTCACTAACTGTCCCTCAAAGGGGCTTACAATCTAATGCCCATTTTGTAGCTTTTAAACTAAGCCTGTGGTTAAGATATGGATGTTGGATTTAGGTTGTTACCCCGGTTTCAATGCCTTACGGACTATTTATTCTTTGTTTTTGAATTACCTAAATTTGTACAATAGAAGCTTAACTCCTTTCTACATAAAGAAAAAAAAATACACACAATACTGCATTCGTGTGGCTTCCCCACTAGGAGATATTTAGATGACCCCCATTTAAGGGAAAATGATAATTGAGAAAAAGCTAGGATTTTACTGTGTAACCATTGCAAAGGTTCAGGTGGATCCATAACCTTTAAAAATTACCACAGGAATTGACTCACAATTTTAGGTATCAGGGTCTAATCCTCGTCACAATTTAAGCCACTTCAGTTTAAGTCAACTTCAGACTCTGATCTAAGATTTAGGCTCTCCAGTCCAAGGGCCAGCCAACTTTGCTGGCAATCCTCTTTGCCCAGTTTCACTTCCGAGTTCTGCAATGCAACCTTTTTGTTACAATATGTTTGTTACTGGGAACCAGTTTTGCCTTAACTTAGTGGCTCGGTTTTGGAGACATATTTTCTTCCCGTTTTTTCTTTAAAAAAAAATTAGGATGGGGAAGAGTCCTGACCACCCTGCATCAGTGCAGGGGACTTATTTAAAATTCATCTTTCGATCAACATTCTGGGGTTTGGGGCAATTTGGCCATTTTTTTACAGTTTGCCAGTCTTGCTAGAGCATATACTGATCCAGATAAAGTTGGGCGATGCAAAGATGGTGCCATACATTAACTGGGAGGCGGCGGGGGCTTAAAGTTTAATTGCTGCAAAAGATAGATTGGGGATCCCTTACATTGAAATCTGACATATTTGGATACTTATGAGTCAGTGACTTGGCAATTACTAAAGCCAGAGACAGCCAGGCATTGAACACTAGTAGTATAAAAGCATAGTCCTTGTTCTTTTAAATGTATACATTTAAAATACCATCAACAGGGTATAGTCTCTTTCCGACATTTATAGGAAAAAAAGAGGAGTGAAATTATCTGGATGCACACTCAATAGGCAGTTATGACAGAGTACTTTAAGCTGTTCTGCACCAATATTTTACTCCATAACATGCATTAATTATTATACCCATCGTCAAGGAACGTTTTAATGAATTATCTCTAACCAGAGTTGGCCTTTAATGAAAGAATGCAGTAATCTATGATTGCTCACCTTGCATTTTTCAATGCATCTACCCATTCATCACATTGTTCCCGGTTGCTGCATTCAAACACATACTTCCTGTCTGGCTCATCAATAAAGTCTAAAAAACAAAGATATGCATCAGACCAGAAGACCAAGTTTATGTATGGAAAAGTAGGTACATGTAAGACAGTCAATAATCCTGTAAAACATCTGCATATCAATTTTAAGGAATCAATGATAAGCAAATATTATCATTGTTTAAATTGACCAATAATTTAGGGAAATAAAAAAGAATATAAAGTCTTCACCAGGGCTGTGCAGTCTGTAGATAAATCCTTCGACTCCAACTCCTCTGTATTTACAGGGTTTCTCATTTTATCTTCACACTTTTGCATTCAAACTTCACAAAAAATTTAGACCCCCTAATTATTCATAAATCAATACATTTATTATAAAATTAAATATAACAAAATATTTTTATCATAAAAGTTTTTCTCAAGAAACAATAATAAAAATAAATGAAAATAAATTGATAATTTGTCAATTATTATGTTTTTTTACTTTATATAATTTTAAAAATAAATATCGGTTTATTTCAGGGATTTATACTTAAGTATACTTGTTTTAAGATAACAATATTATTGATTTTTACCTTCAAAGTTATTAGCTTTATATTTAGTATTGCACTTACCCTTATGGTCAGAGAATTAAGTAATGCAGAACGGCAAAGAGTGATAGACAGTTATTTGAATGGAAGTGATGCCACCCAGATAGCAATGATTTTGGGTTGTATTCGTACAACCATAACCAAAATTATTAAGACCTATGAATCTTCCGGTAGAATGGAAAAATTACCAAGAGGTCTGAGAAATTCAAAGTTGGATGAAGCCCATAAGGAGGAATTTGCAAGTTAATGTCCGAAGATTGTGGAATAAGCCTCAGGGAAATGAAAGATCAATTATTTGTCAGATTTGTAATTATTGTATCTATTTCAACAATGGATAGATGCATTGATAAATTCCAATGGTCATTTAAAAGAACTTCTTTTAGTTCCTGCAAGGCGCAATGATTCCCACTCTCTTCAAGAAAAAAATCCTTGATCTCATTGCTAAGGAAGATGGCAAAAACATCTACTTTCTTAAATAAATAAGTTTTACCATCTCAATGAGAACCAAAAGGGGAAGATCTCCTATTGGGCAAAGGGTGGTGCATGTTGTGGCTGGAGTGTGTTCCAGAAGTTATTCAATTTGTTGTGTGAGGAATAAAAATGGGACCCTCCACTTTAAGTCACAAGCATTTAATCAAGAAGCATTCCTCAATTTTATGGATGAGGTTTTGAATGTTTTTAGTGAAAAGAGTGCTCAGCATGCCATCCTAATTATGGATAATGTCCCCTTTCATGAAACTAGCCAGGTAAAGAGCTTGATTAAAAGTAAGGGACACCAACACTTATCTTTACCACCATACTCTCCATTTCTTTATCCTGTTGAGAACATGTTCTCTAAATGGAAAGTAGTAAGAAGAAAAAGGCTAATTAATTTGGGTTCTTTATTAGAAAGCATCCATAGTGTATTTTTAACAATAAGCGAGCAGGATTGCTCAAATTATTATACAAAAAAGTTTAGCTTTTTGCCTAAATACCTAAGATAAGAAAGCATTAATGATTAATCAGTTAATTATTACCTTTTTTTAGTTAATGTTTCTTGAGAAAAACTTTTATGGTAAAAATATTGTGTTATATTTGATTTTATAATAAATGTATTGATTTATGAATAATTAGGGGGTCTAACTTTTTTTGTCTAGTTTGGTTGTAAAAGTGTGAAGGTTGAATGCAAAGTGTGAAGGTAAAATGAGAAACCCTGTAATATGTAAAATGGTGGTAGTTTCCACTTTGATTGAAGGAAGGCAACATACACCCCCTTAACCACAGACGTACTGGCTAGGAAGCTGACGCTGTACTGTATTGGCCAGTTTAAACAAAAGAAAATAAAAAAAGAAAACAATAAGGTTGTATTTGTTTTTATCAAGTGGCTATAAAGTAGTGGCATAGCATGCAAAAAAATCAGGAACAGGAACTTTACCGGTTTAAAAATATGAACCACATTCATATTCAAAGCTTAACTACATGAACAAAAACAAAAGCTGGAAAACCTAAAACAGTTTATATATTAAACTTGGAATATAGTTCTAGAGTAGATTAGCTGTTAAATGCAATTCAAAACTAACCTAATGTAGTGTTCTAAGAAACAGAATTGCTTCTGCCAGATTCTCTTTCATAGAAGCTCCTAAATCTGATTATTTTTAGAGCTGGAACTAAAGCAGTAGGTATTGGTGGAAATCTAAATTAATTAATGTTCTTCAAGGAACTATGTGCTAACCCTTTATATAACATATCAAAAACATATTTATGAGGAGAAGAAAAGCAGGGTTTTTTGCACAAAAAAGAAGAATTGTATTGAATATATAGTTGAGCATACAAAAATAAATATCTTACATAGACAAATTTAGTTGCATTTGCCATAAGCCACAGTGTTTTCTTGTGGTTAAAAATGTACAGAACAAATTACAAGAAATCACAAAATACAGCACATCATCAAGAGTATTTAACAATTTTAAGGTTGGACCACAATATATGCTTGGGGTCCCCCAACTGTTAAATTGGCCTTAGGAGGCACTAGACATAATTCATCTCAACACAGCATATACATTACTGCCACATATTTATAATGACTGAATCATGTTGATGATTGTACCCGATGAGTTTCGCCTTGTTAGGCTTCCCCAGGGGTAGTAGTTTGGCAAGATGTGTTTGGCACTTGGTTGTTAATTAATTATACTATTAATGTGTGTCCTAGTATTTACTTAAATATCGACAGTTTGCAGAAACATATAATATATAACTATATATGAACAGGTAGTAAACAGGCCTATCCGCATATTAAAAAAAGAGTTTTGTTTCCCCCCCTCCAAAAAAAAAAAAAAATAGGGTTTTAGAATAGAACATTCTTAAAGAATATATAAATCTTTTTTTCTTTTTTGTGCAAAAAAAAAAAAAACCCTGCCTTTCTTCTCTTCCTAAATATATTTTTAGAGCTGAAAATAGTCTTTCAACACTGACTTGTGTGGGAGGCATTGCTATTACAGTTCTAGCCACATCACTAATAATCTCGGGATAAACAAGGATGGCTTCTTCTACAGTTAGTTTCGATGAGCAATCATACATTTCTACTTTAAATTTTTTAAAAAACTGCTGCTGAAATCTCTTTATTTGGACATTTTCTGGTCGTTTATCTTTCATGCATATGTAACGTCGCTTTACTTTTGAAAGTTCCATTTTGTCCAAGTAGGAATCAAAGTCTAATTCTTCATTTGAAGAGAATAATCCTTAGTTACCAGTGCTTATAGCTTCATCCAGTGGTGGTGTTTCAGGTAGTAATCCCTTCATGCAAACTGCTAAATCATAGAGGGCCTTTTTTGCAGTATGAGTCTGGTCATCGTTCAACAAAAATCAGCTAATTGGATCAACATAAATAGCAGGTAACAAGATTTGATTATCCAGTAAGAGATTCTCTTTTCTACATTAAAGATACATTGCCATCAGCTATTAACACTCCATTTTTGTTCAGGCAATATATCAAGCTCTTTCATTTCAAGAAGAATTTACCAGGTGTTAAATCTGCAAATTGCAAACTCTTGGGTGACAGTAAAGGGGTTAGAAAGTGTTTTTACTTGTATCCACTGGCTTTCAATTAATTAAACATTTTCATTGTCCAGTTCTTCAAGAAAGCCTCTTAGTTCAAGCAAACGCTTTACCATCAAATAAGTGCTTCCCCAGTTGTTGATTAAAAATGGCTCCTTTTCCTGCACGTCTTTTCAAAAATGGCATCTGTTTTAGGGGCTCTAGCTGCAACAGTTACTTGCCTCAATTCGCCAATTAATGTAGCTGCATGAGGATCTTTCAATATTAGAAGCATTATCTGTCACAATACATAGAATCTGTTCCTTTTTAATTTCAAAATCTTCTAGAACATCCTCCACTAACTTCTGAAGATAGTCACTGGTGTGATGTGCCTGGGTGTCCTTTACTCCCAAGGTTCGCGTTATTGTTTTATTAGTTTCATCAACAAATCTATTAATAATAGCTAAATAATTGACTCTGACGTGTGCATTCATTCTTATGAGGACAAAATGTCCCTTCAGACCTTCATAGTTCTTTTTTATATTTGGCCTCTTCAATAAAACGTTTTCCTATACTTTCTCTTTCCAAAGAAACACCAAGTTTTTTAGCCATTTCTCCATTTAGGCCTAAAAAGGCTGCCTTGTGAAAAGGATAGTGGTACACTATTCTTTACTACCATTTCAATAACGTGTTTTTTTTTATTTTTCTGGTGTCATTGTAACTTTGTCAGATATAAAGAATCTTCTTAGTTGTGCTTGGTCTCCAGTAGATTTATGAACATTTTTTTTATCCAAGAAGTAGATGGAATATTTTCATTGATATCTTTCTCATTCACAATTTCTAACAATTTAGGATGAAAACGCTGCAAGAGTCTTTTCAAATGTGATGCTCTTGTTGGTGCATTTTTGTTAGATCCACTGAAACTGCTAATTTTTGTATCACATAGTTTTCTACCATCATCTTCAAGAATACATTGGCGCACACACACTTGATAATGTAAAGTGCTCATAAACGGCAGACATTATCGTGTTTGTTGACAGACTTTTTGCCATTGTGAATGAGGTGCCGCTTTCACTAAAATATAAATATAAAATATGTTATACTAACTAGCATATTCTTTGATTTAAATACAAACATACATACATACATACAACACAGCACTATACACACAAATAAGCTATGGCCCTGCACTAAACTTAGACATAATTTGTCCTACACAGAAAAACATGCACAAACATATATACTATACACACAACACAGAGCCCTACATTTTACTCAGAAACATACATACACTATGCACTATACACAAACATTCATACATTCTTGCACCATACACACACAAAACATACAAACATACACATAGCCCTGCAGTTTTATCCAGAAACATGCACACAGCCTTCCATCATAGTAAACAAAAGCAGCAATGCAGTTTGAAAATAAACATGAACACTTACAATTGAATTCAAAAAACTGTCCCTCCAAGTTCTTTTAGCAGACAGAGGAAGTTGAGCAAACACTCCTGCCTTTATCTTTGTTTGCTGATCTTCTGCTGAAGACAGGGCAGTGGGAGGCTCCAGGGCCAGGGGGGGGGCACTTAACTAACTTCCTAGTATTAGGTGGTGTACAAAATCATGTTAAAGTTCAGCCCTGGATGGGAGCATTTATGGAGAGTGCAGACAGGACACCTGAACACCCATTAGGCCATACCATTTACGTACACCTATATCATTACACTTGTTTACGCTCAAATGAACTTGTTAAACACATTATATCTGAAATAAAATGAAAACACCTTTTGTAATGTACATAATCCAGATTACAATAATGTGAATGTCAGGTTGTATAATAGCTCAGCTGAACTTCACACTAGTAGAAATACAACTATGCACTGGGCTTTATTCTTACATCAGAGAAGTACTTAATTATGACCAATGTTTGTAAAATATGAAACTTGAACTTGCTGTATTTCTTTTATTATAATTTAAATTTATCAGGAGTCGGCACATTTTTATCGACTCCGACTCCACAGCCCTGGTTGTCACGATGTACCACAGCAATTGATTTATCATAAACATAGGAAAGCCATTTTATATAGTGGTTTTGGAATACATATAGCTAATGAGAGGATATATATCCTTTTAAGGCTGCAGGCGACATTTGTAAGCCCTTTAGCCGTTAAAACAAATAGTCTCTGATTAATGCCAATAACCCCATAAATTGAATTTTTAAAGGTGAGATTTTCTATGAGTACCTTGGTGAACTGTAGCACTTACGTATTGAGAAACATTTCTCCTCTTCTTTTATCACTCTGCAATGCTCTAAAAGAAGTGCTCCAATGGGCTAAGAAACAAAAGCATGTGTTTAATTTAAGAGAGGTGAAACAGTTGGGCTGTTTACCACACCACAGAGAGCCTATATTGTATATTTAGTACAAGACTAAATTGCCTATATTTACTTCTACTAATATATGAATACAAATGATACATAGCAACACTAACATACAATGCATATACTGTATATGTGTCATAGGGTTCAATCTGAAATGAATGGCAACTAGGCATAGACAAGTTCAGCTAATGTACTAGAACACATTTTAATGTGCAACGTATAAATGTAAATGAGGCTGAAGTGTATGAGCACTAAACCAAAGAGGGGAAAAAAAGAGATGCTTGTCAGATAGCAATTTCTTTATGAAAACACTATGTGGACTGTGTACACGTATGTTAGGAAACAGATGGTAATACAAGTGAATAGAGGAGGTCTACTTTCAGCAGCTTCTGTAAAATGTTGATGTCATAATTTAATGGGGCCATTAGTCTGCATAAGTCATCTGCTCTTAAAAGTTAAAAGCGTTTTCCTACCTCCTCCTCATCAGCACGGAAGTAAAACAGAAAATTCACAACCAGTTTTACCAGGCGCTTCTTCAGTACTGTAACAAATGGATAAAAAAAAAAATCATTATCAAGTGATGATCTAATGTGAAAGCAAAGAGAAAGCAATGTCTGCTCACTTCGCCTTGTATACCTCCTATGGACTAGAGCAATTCTTAAACTTCAGCTATAACTTTATCATTATTAGATAAGGTAGCAAAGCAATATATACACTTTAAGGGCAAACAATGCTATCTTTAGGTGATGTATAATATATTCCATGGCTACACTATCTATATAAATTTATAAAATGTTTTTTTTTTTTTAGAACACACTATACATTCCCTTTAAAACTGCAATCAGTAGTGAAGGGGTTAAATAATGGTCCTATCATAGGTTAAAAGGTATAAATGTTATTCTACACAGTGTTTTTTACAATTTTTTTTTCATTAATGATGCACTTTTAGTCTAGTAGATGGCATAGGAACATAGCAATACAGTACAGGTCAAAGGAGAATACAACAGACCAGAAGATAATAAATAGAACAGTACTGTGTATGGTACAGGTACATCAAAGGTAAGGTAGTAGTATTAACATAATTATATTCAAAAGATTGGTAGGAGCTTTAAACGTAAAGATGTAAAGTTCTAGGATTTAAATCAGCCATTTTAGTGTATTAGAACTCTTGAAATAATGTTCAGGTCCTCAGGGTACCGCTGCCATAATTACTATATTCATAGCTCACAGTAAATTAGTGTGGTGCTCAGCAGGAAGGATGTCACCTCTACAGATGACCACTGGTATTTGTTAAACTGACTTGAGAAGTACAAACTGCTTATTTCTCAAGGAACCTCTAGAGACCTCTCTGGAGGAACCTTAAACTATACTGTGTCCAATGTACCTGCATTTGATGTTTTTTGCAATGTATCGAAAAGTGGAAGTTCACAAGAAAGTGTGTAAAAAATCCATAAGAGGAAAGTGCTGTTATTTTTTTTCTTTTTATCTCCATTTATGCAGTTTAGAACTGTAGAATGAAGTGTGTTCTGAAATTAGATATTGTTTAATTGCAGCAAAAAAGAAACAGGTCTTTTCCCGAACTGGACCAATACTCTAAAAATTATATTTTAGCAAGCCTTCCAGGCAGATGTTTATTTTTTATTGCCACCTGAACATAATTCAATGTCATCAACTGAAAATGCTTTAGTCCAAATTGTTACAATAATGTCAAGTGTGGGTGTGCACTTCTGTATGTTCTGTTCTAGTCTTCCTATGTTTTTTTTTTCGCTTCCACACATATTCAGATCAAACCAGAAAGAAAACACTTTACATCTTTGGAAGTCTATGTCGCACATTATTAACTCCTAAAAGTGGCACCTCTGTCTAAAGTCTAGTGACGTGGGCTACCAAAAGTTCAAAATGTACATGAAAGCTAGAAAGAGCTGCTTCCATGGCACACCACGAGAAGGGGGAAGATAAACAACAAATTCTGTATTTAACAGTTGCAGAAATCAAGGAAAGTGTACCTATAATATCTATGTTTTGGTATCCAAAAATCAATGAAGCTGTAGAAGTTATTTTGAGTAAAGGTCTGCAGTAAATGAAGATGAAGAGCAGAGTTAAAGGGTATAGTCCTTGATCTACATGTGACTTGCAAGCTGGCAAGACAGCCAAATACGACACATGGTTACTTTAGGACAACAACCTCAAAAAACGATGTGATGGTAAGGAGAGTAGCCATGTCGCTCTGGCCCAGCTAATCAAAATGGCTCTCTGGCCCAGCTAATCAAGATGACTCAAGATTGGAACCAGGAGAAGAAAGAAGATGGCTGTGCCCTGTTATTTTACCGATTTTTTTTTTAAAAAGGGGGCTGTTTCACTTTGAATAGCATCTGAAGACCAACAATATTATACCGCTCATGAAGGTATTTTGAATAGTGTTGAGAGGATTGAAGAAGATATATCATACCAAATAATAAGAGAACTTGTGACATAGAAATTTAAGTGGGGTATGGATGGCAAAGTATGGCACTTAAGTGGTCACATTCCCCACTTCTTTTTTTAAAGGATGTCCTGGAAGAGCTGACACCTCCTACTAAATCAGTCCAATAAAAAGGGAGCATGAGCATTGCCAAGTGCTGTGCTGTAGCTCTGACTTTGTGGGAATGTGCGCCAGACATTTGCATAGACAAAATGTTTCTCATGGAAAGCAGCAGACCTCTCTGTAGCATGCAGCCAGGGAAAAGGCCTCTACTTCACCTGTTGCTGCTATACAAAGAAAACAAACAAGAAGACATTACACACCTTTTGTTTTTATGTAGCTGGCAATTATTTCACTGATTTTATCAGTTGGTCTTTAAAGAGGAACTAAACTCAAAAATCCCCCAAAACAAAAAAAAATACACTTTCCTTCAATCCTGCAGTGCAGTCAATCGTTCCAGAGGTCTCTTCCATTGGGTTCCGTGTTGTTCCAACATCCGTCTTCAGGAGGGCGCTCCGGGTGCCACCATCTTCTCCTTTTCTTTTGGTTTCTTGTTCCTCTGTCACCCAACCCAGGCACAAGATTGGGTGACGCAGATGGCGAAAAAAACTGCCGATCTCACTGCGCATGCTTAAGATTGGCAATTTTTTTCCTTTTTAAAAAAAAAAGGGTGTTGAATTTAAAAAAAAAAAGAATTTTTACTTCATATAAAAGGGATGTCAATCCTTTTATGTAAAGTGAATATTCTGAGTTTAGGTACACTTAGTACACTTAAAGTGTGACTTACGATTCTCAATTATTCCTATTTGTATTGCATGTACAGTCACCCAACTCACCGCTTCCTTTCTTGGGGCCCTTCATACCTAACTCAGCAGCCTTCTCCGCCCTCTGCCTGGAGAGGGACACCAGCTCCTTGTCATTGTACCTCATAGTGAGCGCACAGCATGGCCTATGGGTCTCTACAGAACGATAACCCGGAGGTCAGTATTATAACACATCCCGAGAGGTAGAACGATAAATACTAACACATCTCAAGTTATGTTCATGGGCTGGGAATGCTAATGTTTGCACCGCACCTAGATGCTCGCTTTTCACCTGGAAGTTAATGTTGTGTTCGTGTCAGTAAAGTTTTGCTGAGGAAACGTAATTTCCGGCCGAAGCTTGCTTGCTCACTTCCGGGAGTGTGTGTGGATTGGTGTTTGAGGGCGGCGGGAGAGAGGGAACGGAGGTAAGTGGATGGATCTGCTGATATGCAGGACGGGGTTATATGGGTGCGGCGTTTAGCAACTAGCTCTCATCCTCCACCTACTGAATCCTATAGCTCTCTCGCTTTTTTCATAGTAAGCTTGTTCATGCAGGGCCTATTTGCTGTACGTTAAAAACATAAAGCTCTACATTTCACCCCCACATCTACCTCTGCAACATGTACACCGGATGCTGACTGCAATACACGGGGCTTAGTGAATTCCCTATGAGATTTACCCACCTATGTCATAGGACCAGACCATGGAATTTGGACACATTATAAACTAGCCTTTCTGTGGTACTGTGGTGTATAAAAACGTTAACTCTATTTCCTCATCTACTCTGGCTCCAATTTTTAATATACTAATTATATGCTTTTCATAGTGATTGAAAGCATGCAACATACAAGGCATTTCTTCACTGCCAATGTGTGTAATTGGTGGGACGAAAATGAGTATTCATCCCAGAGAGTTGCGGCAGCTCTAGAAAAGTCTTGGAGCTGTGCCTTTGAAGAGGTTATGAGTGAGAAAGTAATTGGAGGAGAGTGGCTAGGAGAGTAAGAACAAGAACTGTGGTGGGATTTGAAGACAAATTTTAATTTTAGGGACCTTAAATTTGATGATTGTGATTGATTTGTGAATTGGAAGCCAATGAAGAGAACTACAAAGAAAGGTAGCAGAAGAGTAGTGGTGAGAAGGATGGATGAGTGGCTGCAGCATTAATAACACTGGTCAAAAACATTTTCTTGCCAAACAGAATAAAGTCATTTTAGGTTATGATTGATGCACAGATTACAAATATGGTATTGGTTTTGTTAGATTGGCTCTAGTTTTTGAAATAATGACCTCAATAATAACCTCATAGAAAACTAATGAAACATGAAAATTAAGCAAAATTAAACTAGATATGCCTACGTATACACAATTAAATTTTTGAAATACATCTTTGGAAAACTCTGTATGATTTCCTTTTATGCTGATAATCAGGAGAATCACGTTGAAGGCTCCAGCAGCAGTCTGCCATCATGTGTCTATCCCATCTTCCCTGATACCTTTCTTCCATCACCTTAATATCCTGATGAAACCTCTCCCTTGTTCCTTACTGAAATCGCCAAGGGTTTCTGGAAATTTTTGCAAATGGCTATGGAGATAGTGTACCTTTATGCTCATAGTAGCACCCAAATTTTTAAAGTTTAAGAGCAAGTTTTGTACCTGTTTTTCATAGTTTTGTGCTTTATGGTTACCCAAGAAGTTCTTGACAACCATGACATAGCTGTGCCAGGCAGAAACCTTAGTATCTGTCATGTAACTTGTGGAATTTGAATCATTTATAAGTTTGAAAATATGGGGTCCATCAAAGATTCCTGCTTTTAAGTTTTTAGTACTCAATCCAGGGAAGAATCTACAAATGTATTTGAGGCAATCACCTTCCTTGTTCAGAGCTCTAACAAATTGCTTCATTCATCCCAACTTTATGTGTAGCGGAGGGAGAATGATGTTTTCTTTGTCAACCATTGACTTGTTAATGATGTTCGCTGCACCTTTTTTCATGTTTTCCCTTGGAGGCCATGTCATTTTTTTCCAGTGAGCCTTCTTTGCTCTTCTTTCCCACAAGCAGATGAAACATGGGTACTTTGTGTATCCACTTTGTTGTCCAAGTAAAAACTTCACCATTTTCAAATCAACACATATGGACCATTGGTGTTCATGATAGCAAAGCTTTTGTAAGACCATTTTGATATTTTCTTATTATTCTTCAAGTTTTGTTGGGTGACCAGTTGGAATGGATGCATAGCAGTTGCCATTATGCGGTAAAACAGATTTCAAACTTCAAGTGGAACTGTCTATGAAAAGCAGTCAGTCTTCTTCTCAGTATTCTGGTACTCCCATATGGGCTAGTAGTCCAAGGATGTTACAACAGTACACAAAGTCTCAATCTTAACTGAAATATGGTAGGAGTGTCACCTCTCTTGTTCTATAAATTGTTATTTTAACGTCTCGCTTCCACTGCTAACTCCTGGATTACATTCCAAACCCCTTATATCCTTCATGTTGTATACAGGAATATCAGGGAGTGTACTGAACACTGGTATGGGAACATCAGCACCATGCGATGCGGCACAGGTTGTCTTGCTGATTCCAGATCAGGGTACTCCCACTTGTTTTTCTTGTAACATTCACAGCACAAAAATAACAATCATTATGATGACTTTTGGGCTCTCGTCATACCATAGGTACACCAAATTTCAAACTTTTCAGTTTTCCATTTTTCCACTGATGTAGATACTCCACAAGTTTTGCATACTATACGGGGAGCCCAATACTTATCTTGGTCCCCCAGATTAATAACAAAAAAATGTAAGATATGTTTGTTTCACAAATTCTGTAACATTTCTTCTCTTTTCTTGCTGAGAATATTCACCACAAATGTAGCAAAATACATTAGGGTCATTTAAACAACTTTTTCTTGAAGAACTCAAATTTCTGTAAAAAACTGTATGAATAAAAAGGCAAGTTAAAGTTTTATGAAAATAATGCTACATTTAACCTCCCTGGTGGTCTAATTATGTCAGTATTTTTACACCAAAAGCTGTACATTGTTTTGCATTGAAATTTATTTTACATTGTAGGCCTAAAATTCTTACGCATAGGATTCAATACAGTTATTTTGTATACCCCGAGCCACACTCTTGATTACCGCTCGGGGTTAATATATAAAATTCAAAACATCGGTGTAAATAAAGATTGATAATATGCTGTGTTAACATTTGTTGTTGGTAAAATCATCTCTTCTGATTCCTGTATCACAAGACCTAGAGCAAATTCAATGAAACTGATGTCATTTCTGCATTCTGCAGACCTGAAATACACTAAATAAATTTTAAAAACCTTGAAAAATGAAAAAAAATATGTTTTTTGTTGAGCTGTGTAATAGAGAGTCGGGTAAGTTGAATACTAGAGAGGTGGATGTTACAGTTGTCCAGAAGAGAGATGATAAGACTGTATACAAGAAGTTTGGTGGTCACTGGGGACAGGTAGGGGTGGATTTTGGAGATGTTGCGTAGATGAAAGTGACAGAACCTGGAAATGTTCTGAATATGGGGGGTAATTGAGAGGACAGAATCAAGGGTGATACCAAAACAACGTGCCTGAGGGGAGGGGTGAATGACAGTGTTGTTAACAGTTAGGAATATGTCAGGGGGGAGATTTGGAATTTGAGGGTGGGGAAGATGAGTCCTGTTTTTCCAGGTTGAGTTTCAGAAATCTGTCGGCATGCGCAGTGAGATCGGATAGATTAGAGTTTCATCAGCATACAGATGGTACTGTAGGGCAAAAGTTGATATGAGACTACCGAGAGAGGAGTTGTACAAAGAAAAGAGAACCGGTTCAAAGGCTGACCCTTGGGGAACACCAACAAGGAGGAGAGTAGAAGAGGAGTAATTACCATTAAAAGAAACTTGAAAGAAGCGGTCAGATCGATAGGAAGCAAACTAAGCGAGCAGTGTCACTGATACAGATGGAATGCATGATTTGTATTAGAAGGGGGTGAACAACAGTAACATCTCCAAAACCCATACCTACCTGTCACCTGAGACCACAATAATCCTTGTACACACTTATATCTCTCATCTGGACTACTGTAACATTCTCCTTGCTGGTATTTCGCAAACCTGACTCTCTCTTCTACAATCTATTATGAATGCTGCAGCCAGACATTACAGACCATATTTGTAATCTGTGCATCAAACATAACCTAAAACGACTTTAATCTGTTTGGCAAGAAAATGTTTTTGACCAGTGTTATTAATTCTGCAGCCACTCATCCATCCTTCTCACCACTCCTTTTCTGCTGCCTCTCTTTGTAGTTCTCTTCATTGGCTTCCATTTCACCTTAGAATCAAATTCAAGCATCCTGTGCTTTGCCTTCAAACCCCTTCACAGTAGTTCTTGTCCCACTTACCTTTCCGACCTGGTAGAAAAATACTCCCCTAATCGCTCTCTTCACTGCTCCAATGACCCACTAAAGACTTTCTTACTCATAACTTCATCACATGGACGGCTCCGAAGACTTTTCTAGAGCTGCCCCGACTCTCTGGAGTTGTCTTTCTAATCCTATTCAGCTTGCTCCTCAAAACTTTTTAAACTTGTCTACCTTGTCTCTCTTTCTCCTAAAATCCTCACTACTTCCCACCACTCCATTTCTCCCCTCCTATTGTGTGATATTTCCCCTATCTCCTAGATTTGGAACCCCTATCTAATGTTCAGTGTCACGAAAAATGTTGGTGCTATATAAATACTGTTCATAATATTAATAAAAGGTTTTTTTTCATTACAATATAAAGTCATGAGGCATCAGTGCATTTTACCCAACTCCGGGCACCCAATAAATGTTTCCAAATCCACAGCTCTGCTTAGAAGTTCAGCTTACACTGTCAAAGTTATTTAAGATGAGCATGCCTATTGCATTCATCATTCAGTCAAATGGAATGGAATCGTGGCACAGAGTTTGATCTCTACACCATATTTGGTAGACAGTACATAGATAAAGTGACCCTGCTGCCTACTTTTTAATATATGACTGACTCGAGAACATGTAAGAATGTCAAGGGGAATCTTTGATATAACTACATCAAAGGAGATATTTGGCCTTTTTACAATTAAAGCCTTTGTGTAATTCTAAGTGCCAAGCTTATTGAGACAGTTTTGTGTGATCACCTTGCGTACAAGCCAAAACGTTTTTTTGACATGTCATTATTTTTTTTCAGATTCCTGACTTGACTTGTTCCTCTTGAGCCTCCCACCATGGATTTCCAACACAGAGCCGGTGGCAAAACCGGCAGTGGTGGAGTTGCGTCTGCCTCTGAAAGCAACAGGGATAGAAGAGAGCGTCTCCGGCAGCTGGCCTTAGAGACAATTGATATTAACAAGGTACACACCTAATTTGGTTGATTTTTATGGTTTTATATGTAGATTACCTTAGCACTTTTTTAATCACAAACAAAACATCCATTTGTTTAAATTTTGGTAAAATACTGGTAAATATTTTTTGTTTTCCAGGACCCTTATTTTATGAAAAATCACCTGGGCTCATACGAATGCAAACTTTGCCTTACTCTTCACAATAATGAGGTGAGTAAACCTGTATTTTTTACACCCACAAACATACGCCTAATGGAAAAGGAGAATATAACAAACAAGCATAAATATACCTTTATTGAGATTGTTTTAGATTTTAAGCAAACCCTTCAAAAGACAGCTATTTATAGTGTTTTATGCTGCACTTGGTTTAAAAATCACATTTAAACCCCACTCCTGTGTGTATCAAGTGTTAATACTGAATTTCCTATTGTCCTTACTGATTAGGCATTGGAAGTGTATGTTGAATGTCTCTGTAATTCCTTGAATACTTAACCTTAAACATTTTTTCTTTGTGCTAATAGGGTAGCTACCTGGCCCACACACAAGGAAAGAAACATCAGACTAATTTGTAAGTAGTCATTGCATGGTTGGTGCAGGTATGCTGATATTGGACATTGGCTCACAAGTTTCTTGTTTTCAGGGCTCGGCGAGCAGCAAAGGAAGCTAAAGAAGCCCCTGCACAACCAGCACCTGAGAAAGTGAAAGTTGAGGTTAAAAAGTTTGTTAAGATTGGAAGACCTGGATATAAAGGTATAAAACACATTCCTTTTTGTGTTTTACCACTTTCTATCAATGTATTTGACATTTAGGTGAATACATTTCTCTTCTATTTTTACAGTCACAAAACAAAGGGATCAAGAGGTGGGTCAGCAGTCACTGCTGTTTCAGGTAAGAGGATTTTTTGTCTTTCTGTCCCAGGACATAATTATTGTGTTATTGTGATCATCTAGATCAATATGTTTGTCTTATAACAAAAAAAATATTTTGATATATAATCAGCAATATTACATGCACAGGGTGTAGACTTAATTGTGTTCTCTGTCTGAGAAAATTTTTTTTTCTTTATTTCATTAGATTGACTATCCAGAAATAGCAGAGGGCATCATGCCCAGACATAGATTCATGTCAGCTTATGAACAGAGGATAGAACCACCAGACAGACGTTGGCAGTATCTGTTAATGGCAGCAGAGCCCTATGAAACCATTGCTTTTAAGGTGAGCCACTTCCTAACCTGATCCAAGATATGCAATTTATTTGTGTAGAAAGAAGGTTTTTTTTTTTTTAGGATTGGTAATCTTGACAGACCTTCACATTATCTTTCTCTTTTGCTGAATTTTCAAAACCTTCCTTTGCAGCATTAACATATTGTTATATATTTAATGTGCTTCTATTGTATACTTTTACATTTCTTTCCTGTTATAGGTTCCTAGCAGAGAAATTGACAAGATTGAAGGGAAGTTCTGGACACATTGGAATAAAGAAACAAAACAGGTAACTTACCAGCTTTACCTTGACTGCTGTATGGTGATCTAAGCCCTGTGATTAAGATGAAAATCTTGAGTAACTGTTTAAATTCAGTATCACCTAATGGAAAGCATGTTGTTTAGTAAAGTGCACCAGTGAATTACTTGTTTACGCATATGTTTATCTTTACAATTCTTTGTTTAAAGAGTTTGCTTTATACTACCTACCCTCATATAGTTAATTGCAAACTATCCATTTGACCTTGATTATCAGTGATTACGTAACTTAACAAAGGCTTTTTACCTGCATTGTTAATTTTAGGTTGTTAATGCTAATAAAAATGTTATTTACACTGTTGTTTTGCTTTCAGTTCTTCTTGCAGTTTCATTTCAAGATGGAAAAACCTCCTACAACAACCAGCATCCCCCCTGCACCTCCTGGTGTCAAAAGGCCTCCACCTCCACCACTTATAAATGGGATGCCACCTCGACCACCCTTGCCTGAAAACATGCCACCACCTCCACCTGGTGGCATGCCATTACCTCCTATTCCTCCTGGGGCACCAGCACCACCAGGGCCACCTCCCCAACTACCTCCAGCTCCTGGTGTTCCACCTCCTGGTGTGCCGCTTCCTGTCCCCCCGCCACCATCCCTGCCACCACCAGGTGTACCTCCCCCTGGTGTACCACCACCACCTCCCAATCCTGCAGTTCCTCCTCCTGGAGTTCCTCCCCCTGGAATACCACCTCCTGGTATTCCTCCACCGGGGGTTCCCCCTCCTCCTACTCCTGGAGTTCCTCCCCCTCCTCCTGCTCCAGGAGTGCCACCTCCAGCACCTGGAGTTCTACCTCCAGGACCTATGCCTCCAATGATGAGACCTCCTTTGCCAAGTGAAGGACCTACAAATATTCCCCCACCACCTCCAGCCAATTGATTCCATCTGTGCTGTCATTTGGAATGATTCACATTTGATATTTTTTTGTAGAACATTGTTTCTGAATAAATTGGACCATAAAAACAAAAGTGTATTTTTTCACTCCTTTAGTGTTTGTTGTAATAAAAGGCCATTGACCAAAGGTAGTATTTGCATAGGAATGTTTTACCCAAATGAGTAGAAGGATAAATGTTGACATTAACATATGAAAGTGCTGGGTCACTTCAAATAAAGTACAGGGCTATAAAAAGACTTGTATATAGTGTTGTTTAGTAGTTCATATGAATACGAAATGTTTGTTGCTCCAGACCTATATGGCACTGAATCTTAATCGAGTCAGGGATCCCAATGCAATAATGGCTCTACCTGGGCTTGCATACTAAACAAATACATACAAACTAAACAAATTTGGGAAATTTTGTCTTACGATGGGTTTATTGTGAGATCAGGCTTTTTCATATGAAAAGTGCCATTTTAAGTTGTGTTGGGTTTACTGCCCTGTCCAATATAGGTATGTGGCAACTGGCACATCTGGCGATAACCAGTAATGACTATACGTAATGCGTGGTAGACCCTATACTGTATCACTAAATCCCTAGCGTATTTTGCTGTAGTTGTTATGCATTTGGTTTATGTTAGATTCACCCAAGCAGAACCAGAACACATTACTAAAAAAATTATTATTTGATTGCAAATTTGCTAATAGTCTATTGGGAAAGACTTGTATGCATATGGGTTAGCTAGAATTGTCTAAGCAATAGCAGCTAGGGTTAAGGTACACTGTAACACAAGCACATGCCTAAGGTTGGGTCAGTGCTAAAACCTGTCCGTTTTCATTACATAATTTATTTTGAACCCAGAGAAGTCATTGCTTGGTCTCTGTGCTGGTGGGAGGGGTCAGAAAGTGACAGTAATGGTAATTTAACAGTACATTTTATAAATGTATCTAACAATTACCATGTTTGTCTTTGTACACAGAAATACTTTTTTTATCTGTTAGCAAACAGTCCCTGTGTACATCCATGTGCTGCAGTGGTGGTTGCATTATATGGTGAGAGACATGCCTTCCTGCACAGTAGCATAGTCTCCAATACAGTAGTCTCCACTGTAATCGTGTGTAACACAGAACAGTTGGGAGATGGTGAAAGAGTTGTCCCATTATAGCTAAGTGCCTAAACAAAATATTTTTTTAGCTAAAAAGGCTATATATTTTATTTTTTAATTAGAAAATGTGTCCAAATGTTAATGCCAACAGTAGTAAAGAAATTAGTTGAGCATTTGTGTTTCTGTTCAGATTTGGGCCACTCCACATTGATGCTCTCACTCTGAGAGGAACTGCTTGCCATGCCACCAAAGAGGTGAACCAGTGTTTTGTGTGTTTGTAGGTTAATAATGTGTTTCAGTTAAGAAATGGGTGGTGGTAAAATGAATCATAACAGGTGCTGTGTTCTGGGCTGTATACTACACCTGCCCTCCTGCATGCATTATATACTCCTGACCCCTCTGCACACAGTACAGTACGTGCTTTTAAACCCTGAACTTAGAATTTTACATACACCAGACCCTGGCATTCTGTAAATTACATAGATGTATGTTGTGTGTTACATACATCTGACCCTACACCATATTATTTGTGATTCTGTGGACCTAGAGCAGTCGAGTCAGGTTTTTTTAACCATACCCCTACATACCACTTTCACTGTTATCACAATTTGGCTACTCCCGTTAAATTGTACAATCAAAAACCTCCTCAGGGTGCCCCAGACGTTTTACAATCATAGTAATGCTCCAAGCAAGGGTGGCATCCAAAGTATTGCTGGGAGTCCACTAATTTTTATTTATGCCCCTGCATAGGACAGTGGAGCTGGGATTACCACCGTACCCAAATCAGTCAAGATGAGATTGATATTTAGCATGATGCTGGGGAATTAAAGCACATATATTGGGCACACAAGAATAATGACACTTTTGCTAAAGACTGGTTGCTGAAGGAAACCATTGGTGCTGGTAGATGTCCACTGAGGGGTAATGCACATGAACTAGTGTGGGAACAGGGATTGCAATTTCAACATGACCCTCTCAGTCACGGCCATACTGACATTCAGTTCTGCACTCCATGGTAAACAGTCAGTGTGAACTCACAGATGTAACCAGTGACAGCTCAGCAAATCATAGCTCTCACTTGTAAAACAATTGACTGTAGAGGAAATCTTCCCCCACTTTCCTTGCAGGTCTCTGACTGATAACATCATGTAATTTAGATGAAAAAAGGAGGCAGGTATTGGACGATTTTTACTCCAGCCTGGTATTGTACAGATGACAGCAAGGTTTATCTGAGCTGTCACTGGCTGCATCTGCATCCTTCCTGCATGAGTTGTAAAATGGGAAATCAGAAGTTAATGCTTACAGGACATTGGATGGGGGAGTGTACATGCCCCTGAAGGAGATCACATGTTACCACACTGATAATGGGGGGATTAATGTTTTATATTGGGTTTATGTAACTTTAGGGATTTATAGTCTGTCTTTGGTGGCTGTTCACTAAAAGGCTAATCCACATATACTGCAAATTATCTCTGCAAACAGCTCAATACCCATACCCTGCAGACTGATCACTAATGGCCTAATACACATACTCTGGTGATGTTAAACTGGATAGAGAGCTGTGTGTACTGGAGGGTCACTCTATTCCTGGTATAGATACAAAGGAGGTATGTATGTTTGCTGGGGGCAGGACACAGGTAATAACTAATGTGTTGTAATAAAAACACATACCGTACAGTTTCTAAATAGCAACAACAAAAATAGTATCTACAGAGACTGAACAGTGACTTCCATAGGACTGATCTTCACATTGAACCTGCATACTGGGTGTTAGGGCACAGTGTGCTTTATCTCTGGGAAGGATATAGACATTGGTAAATATACAGTGGAAGATGTTTTGAGCATGGAGAAGAAACTGTGAATGTGTGTTGTAAAAAGGATACAATGCTAATGTGTGTGTGTTTATTATCCTTAATGTAAAGGTGAAACTATGCTGAAAACGTAACTCTTTTGTTTACCTTCTATATTATTAAGGACAATATAATTTACTTGTCTTTGACATATTTCAAAGGTTGCTTCATGCATTGATTCAACATGTCCCAATATTGACTGATAATTGAAGACACAGTGCCAGCACTGAGCTGCCATTCAGTATGATATTGTTCAGAGATGTGGGATTGTAATTTTGATAAAACATGTATGAAGGAAGTATAAAGCAGCCGTTTTCTGACTTTCTAAATATTTTTGTTCCTTGGCTAGATCTGAAAGATTGAATTGGATTAAAAAAAAAAAAAAAAAAAACTTAAGGGAATTCACAGGTTGACAGAACACAAGCTGTATGTTTATTCAAAATTCCAACTGTTTTCTATCCTGGTAAAACAATCAAAAGAGCAGAACCTTGTACACTGAGTTTTGGCACTTCTGATCAATTGATTACCAATTGGAATATCTATAGGATCAGTGAGAGCACACAATCACAGCAGATCTGGTCATTTGTACCAGGGCATATTCATTAAAATGGAACAGATAACCAGATTTAGTTCCTAAATTACTCCTTTTCATTCCCACCATATTGATGTCAGATAGGATAGATCAATGGCATCATATAAGTCACATAAGTGAGGCATGGCAAGCTTTGTATTTTTTCAGAACAGAATTGATTTTATTGCACATTTATCTAGTATAGACTATGAAGTTTTCATGCAGATTTATAAAATATAGGCTTATTATAGGGGACGTGTTGGTGCACACAAGATTTGCTACTGCTTTGATATTAGTCTATAAAAACATTGTAGTCTACATGCAATCGTCAGTGAAGCAGTTGTCTCTGAAATCTCCCCCATTTCTTAATAACCAGCCATTTTTGTGCTCTTGGTCCTTTCTGGCATCCTAACAAGTTCCTCAATGGATGCATTGTTATCCTTACCACATTCAAGGTCAAGGTACAGGAGATTCTTTCACAGGGGCCGAAAAGTAAAAATAAATTCCTAGGGATCCCATTCCATCTGTATTAACAAAATACACACACATTGAAGAACACAGTTTGGGAATATACATCCCCCAGGTTCTTCAAGGTTTTCACATTATTCGCAATACTGGAACCTTCCTCCCTTCTGCACAGGACTTGGCAACAAGTTTTCAACAAATTAGTTAGGAGTGCAGTGATACCAATGCTCAGGAAAGACTGGACTAGGTAAGGGAAAGAGGTCTTCTTCAAAAGATGTCTCTGACTCTAAATGCTCTGGTAAAAATAGGGTTAAAATAGAGACACAAACGAGGATACTTCCCATTTTACTGATACTTTTTTTTTTAACAGAGTAATGGGGATTCTCTGTACTGTGTGGTGGTTTTTGTTTCCTCTTATATGCAAATCCTTGCCTAACAATGCTGATGAGAGGGACACAGAAGATAGCATGATGGACAAGAAAAAACATGTGTTACCATTAGAAGAGTTACACTATGATCAAAATAAGACAGTATGCGGAGCAAAGGCAAGAACCAGCTGGGGTAACCTGGAGACCTATGGGCACCTCAGGGATTATGAGGCTGACTTTTTGGATTCAGTCAAACAAGAAACTTGGGAACAACCTCACTTGTTTGGCATGTGCCCGGAAGACAAGCAGTCCACAACTCTGATTGCAACAAAGAAAATAGCAAATTTTCTTGCAAACCCTCAGGGAAGACAATTAGTCATCATGCACCTACAAAAAGGTATGTTCTGTCTTGCTCTCTCTTGAAATACAAATGTGGCTGCTTGTCATAAGGACTGTCCTAATAGTAGTACCAAATAAATCTTTTTCTCTCCTTCATAGTTAAGTGGGAACCTGGTGTCAGTATGCACTTTCATGGAAGTCTCCAAGAACAAACTTCTTCTATTCTTCAACACTTGCACTTAATGATCGCAATCTTTTTTCCTGATACTGGCAAGCTTTCAATGGATCAACTAAAATCCAAGATCATACTGTCAGGAGAAGCTTTCCCACAACCGCAAGTAGGTCTATCCAATTTAACCTATTTAGTTTAGCAAGTTTTTTTTTTTTTTTTACACTTTTGCGGATTTATGTACATAGTGTAAAACTTTGTCATTACTTGAGATAAAGTAATGTACACAAACTAGGCATTTGTTTGGAACTGCTGTAAACTTTGAAGAAAAAAAAAACATGTATTTGGAATGCAACATGAAAAAAAAAATACGAAAAATGAATAAAAACAAAATTAAAAAAATATTCAGAAAAGGGGAAAGGAATTTTCTTTTAGGGCTGAATAAAGTTAGCTAATGGTTAAGAATGAGTCAAATAGAAATACATTTTTTTTTAAATATTTCTTATTTTTGCTTGTGCTATCTCCCTAAATGCAGCAGCTTTTGTAAGCTACTGTCAGTTTCATTGAATGATCACTGCAATTGCTTGTAGTAGTAACCATTTAAACAAGACAGATTTGCCTTGACTTAAAGTGTCAGGTGAACTGCAAATTGGAAATATTATAAGACATTTTTATTATATAATATAATATTATTATATTATTGTACCTAAATATGTTTGCTCGTTGTAACTAATTTTCTTGTTAAAACAAAGCTGAGCTCTTAACTAAAGAACTATTTTTATAGGTTGTCTGCATGTCACCAGAGACTCGTTATCTGGTCCTCAAACCGAGCGGAACAGTTAAGAGTGTTGAGTCGGGGGATCTAAAACTCCACATCTCCTTTCATGTGAAACAGTATCCTGAGGGTAAGAAAGCAAAAAGAATGAAAAACTGTTATTGCAACTGGTTGAACACGGGCAGTGATCACAGGAGCCAATGGCTTCTTGAAAATACCAGCACCAAAGTAGTCTGGGTTTACAGGACATATATATATATATATATATATATATATATATATATATATATATACATATATAAATATATATAAAAGTACGAACATTAACTGATTATATAAATATATATATATATATATATATATATATATATATATATATTACAGTTAATGTTCGTACTTTAAATTTTAGGTAATCCATGCTATGATGAGACACTTTTTGCAGATGCTAATTTTTTTTTCAAATCAGCATTGACATTGATTGGCTGATTATAAAAATGACTTAGTCTAGGAAAGGACATGATAAAAAGAGCAATTTCTAAGACCAAGCTATGAATAGGGAATAATTATTTATTTTTGTTCCAAAGATTTAACAGAAGGAGGGAGATAATCTAAAGTGAGGAGAACCCCACTTTTGAGTACAGTCAGGTTACCATTTATTACGAGTGAAGTTGTTTCTCTGGGAAGTTTTTTCTTCTCGTTTTCTGACCCAGTTAAAAGAACAGAAAGTGAATCTTTCTGTGAACAGTGAACCCTGATAACAAAACAACCTGACCAAGGGACAAACTCCTACAAATTGTACCTAATGCATGATAATGGATTTTGCATGGAGTCCATTTAAAGAGCTGGGTTAAGGGTTGAGGTGGTAAAAGTGTCAATAATGTGGATTAAGTTAAAGTGAATTTTGCACTTCACAGCTACTAAGGGCTTTATAGTACCTCCCATCTTAAACTGTTAGAGACAAGGAGGAACATGATTTGTACACTGTGTTTGTGCAAAGCAAGGGTAATGTCACACAGTTCCTGAGGATGCTGGGGATCTAAATCTTGTATGAGTGTATTCATGTAATATACAGGAGCAACGTTTTGTGATATTTTCCTACATGTAGGTGAAATAACAAAAGTAAATATTTATTCCTTTTATTTTAGATATTTTTTTAGGCCTAAAAAAGTTAAAAAAAAAAAAAAGTTAGGATGGGAAAGGGGACAGAATGTTTCTATTAAACCCTAAATTGCTGCAGGGTTTTCCAACTACTTAGATTCATCTACTTGTTAAAGATTTTTTTTTAAGCATCAATGTGTTACCAAAGGGAAAAAAAAGACATCAGATAAAATGTAATGCTCCAAATAATATTATTTGATTGAAACAGATTCCTGGTTTCTTGGCAAAGTCGTCTTTCCATATCTCTAGATTAGGCTCCCAAAACAGCTACCTCCACTGTTGTATTTATATTTTTATGCTGTGTCTGAGATAAAATAACACTAAAATTAGAAGCGTTTGTGATATATGCTGTTGATTGTTAATATGTATATTGACTTAGAAATGCATACATCCATGCAGACTGGGGCAGCGCTATAAGAATTAAAAAAGTGCACTTAGGGCTCTATTTATAAAACAGGGAATCAGACATCCTCTCAAACATTCCTAGTGGGAATATTTCAGGTACAAGTGTTTCAAAGGCAGTAATTGCAACTCATGACGCGGTGATAAGTAAATTATCTCTCCAAAAGGGAATGATTTTACATTGCAAAAGCTACCTAATTATGTACAAGGAAAAGGTTTAAAAAATTCTCTTGTAAGGAGATTATTTACTTTGTTTAGTGAACAGCTTATATTTCTTCAGACAATCAACCTCAATGGATGTGACATTGAAGATATATAATAGGCACTTTGTTAATACACTTCTATGTATTTATCAAATTATAAATTATTACATTCATTTTATTTGCAATCAATAGGAGGATTGCATTTTAGCTCTAAAATATAAATTAATTTATGATGGTTGAAGGAAAATAAATGATACATAAGTGAGATTCTCTACAATGGTAAAATGTTTTGTCTCACATGCAACCTGCATTTAAAAAATGAACTTGGATGCTGCTGATAATCTGGACATATGTTTGTGCTTTTTTCTGATATATGGTGCAAAACATTGACTATAAGAAAATGCATCTTTTTTTCTCTGACTTACGAATATGAATATTTTTATTTTTTATGTGAACAGGACATATAGTTCAAGCTACTGAAGCAGAACAATACTTGTTTGGTATGGATGAAAACTGTTTGACCAAGATCACACCAGTTATACTTATGATTGTAGGCCAGACTGCAGTTTATCCATCCATCATAAAATCTGATCACATTTCATCAGGTTCCAGGTGTGTATTAAAAGCAAAATATCAATGTTTGATTGTATTCACTTGTTGAGAACTTTATTTTGTAGTTTGAATACCTACTGCTGTCATTTTTTTAACAAAGCATGAAGAGATCTGCTACCCACCAATTCAGTATTTCTGGTTGCAAGCTGAATGTCGGTCCTATATTTTCTTCTGCACTATATATTTGGTTAAATACCAGTAAGAGTTCAAGTTTGTCTTGTACACCAAGTCTGTCAGCACACCTAGAAATGAATAAATGTAATTACTATTCTTTTAACTTTCTAGTTCTTGCTGATTCTTAAGTGGGTCTGACTGGCTTTAAAATGTATTGTTAATTTACTTCATTTTGTATAACATTTTTAAATATTTTACACGGTGGTACTGCCTATACTATGCAAGAACTGTACAGTTTCAAGCTGAACTCTGGACATAAAATCTTTAATTTTGTTATTTAATTAAGAGAGCAGAGATGTGGACAAAATTTCATGTTATTTTACTGTATTACTGTGGTCTCATTAGGCATTTGTCCTATACAGGTTCCACCATTCTCTACTAAATCTTTCATACCCATCCATTTCACGATCAAGGATTTGACTATGCCCATACCAGGTCATGCAACTGGAGTTAGTGGCAATGGGGGTCAGTACTGTTTGGTAATGTTAATTTATATGCAAGTAATGCATATATGGGTTGCAAGCTATAAAAGCAGGTATACCAACAGAAAAAAGGATTTTAGGCAACCCGTGTATTGTATTATTGATTACTTCTCATTATACAAAAACAATTAATCATTGTCTGAATCTCAATCCTATTCACAATTCGATATATACATATAAATATGCTTTGTAGGCACTAGACAATCGTCATCTAACGAAATGTGAGAGATAACAAATATATTGTCGCATACGTAGAAGCCATAAGGGGTGTCGGTACGCTTAGCGAAGCTTAGGGCAAATGCTTGTCAGTATTTAGGTTTACAGTAAATACATAACATTACTGCAAATAGCAAGAGATGGCTTATGTAAAGTAGTAAGAAATAAATGCATCAAACTACAGTAGCTATAAACATTTCAAAGAGGTATTGCACATATAGTTATATAAATAGGTTATAAGTATGAATGAAATCATACATATACAGTTAGAAAAAATTGATATTAATAGATAGCTACATTAGCGCTTCTCTGATATAAGGAAATTACTTACATTGTCCATGCAGAACAAAAGATGGGATTTGGTATATATGGGGTACTCCCCATTCGGATAGAAGTACAGGAAATCCCCTGATTATGAGAGATACCTATAGTGGGTGAGTATAAAATAAATGATTAAGTAAATACAAATATGTCAGAGAGATATTGGTAGATGAGGAGACAAATGATGTGGATGGTAAAGTTTCCTTGTCATCGTGGTAAGGCAGAGGACCGCAGCTGCGGTGTAAACGAACTGGTATTGGAAGATGACGTGATGCGCGGGATACCAGAAGCTATCCCTATATAAGGTATACAGGGGGCGACGCTATGGGGAACTCACATGCCACGTCCACGTAACCAAGGTGGGAACACGGGAATTGCCTAGGGTTCCGTCCCCCCATGTGACATCAGGCTGCACAGGGGTTTTCCCCAGATCATCCGGCTCATTGCCGGACTGCATGCAGGATTATTGCATGAGTCACCAAAGCATGCCTATTCGTGTTAACGGGCACATGTGGGGACGTGGCTAGTTGGGATGGCAGACAGTCATACCCACCTGCCTAAAGTGCACCAGCTAAAAATTCAGTGCTTCAGTCCCTGCAAATCAGGTTAAATAGGAGAAAACTCCAAATAGGTGGAAAGTGAAAAAAAATTTAAAAAAATAACATATACTATAAGTGAACTGGAGAGAGAGGTTAAATGGGGGGCAAAATGTGAATATTTTATATCTGAGAGATTTATGGATGTGACTCACAAAAATTTAACTAACATATGAATGATAGTTTGAGTGCCACACTTACTTCTTCCTCACTAAAGCACAGGCATCCCTATCCTGCGCATGCTTGCAGTTCTGAAGCTGGGCGTGCCTCTGTTTCTAAGCTTTATCAATTCTGTCCAATCCACTGGCCAATCAAATAATGACCTCTTGATCAGTCCTGGCTATTTAGCTGGCTCACAGACTCCACTTTGTGTTCGTGCTTCCTGGTTCTGTGAACTACGTCCTGTACACCTACTGCCTAATCCAGTGTTTCCTAAGTCCAGCTCCTGTGTTAACCCCTTGTTGTCCCGTCTGTTGGTTCCCAGCCAACTTCCCTGTGCTGTTCCTGTCTGCCTGTGGATATCCCTGCAGCACCTGTACCTCCTGCTGTTTCCTGTGTTCCCTGTGCCCGCAGTGGCCTTTGGGTCAGTGTTGTTTGTCTCCTGGATCCCTGGCTATTGACCCCTAGCGTGTAACCTGGCCTCTCTTGCTTGCTGCCTGTCTCGACCCCGGGTTTCCTTGACTACCCCTCTGGTTAGTGATTTTGTACTGTGCTTGCCCACCTTGGTGTGCCCAAGGACTGCAACCTGGCTGTAACCTGCAGCGCAACATTCTCACCATCAGAGGCTCTGGAGAAAACCTGGTTACGGCTTAGGCTCTGCGCCTTGGCCCTTCTCAGGGCTCGCACCACCTTCATACGTCCCCTAGTGGTTCTGTCTCTCTGTGCATGACATTGAGTACAAATAAAATTGTATCAAGATTTTGTAGCTAATATAAAATTTTGGATACATAAGTATTAGGCAGTTATAAACACTGGCTACCATGTAGACAGTAATTACAGTAACACAAATATAGGTATATTGATGACAACAAAACAAAATTAAGAAAAATGAATACAAAAGGAACATAAAAATGAGTAACAGGAAAATCATAGACTACAATTGTACAAAGTTACAAAAAAGAGTTTGTTATAAAAAAAGTTATAAAAAAAGGTTTGAAGCTGAATATTTTGTTTAATCCTGGAAAATGGTTCGCTTTTAGTAAGAAAATCCATTTGGTTCCACTTTGGAGAAGTTTTTTTTTTATCTAAGTCACTTTCTCTCATGTTGGGGGGGACTTTTTCAAGGGCTGCAAATGTTATTGTTTGTATTGAATTTGTGTTCAGTTCCAACGTGGAAACTGATCAGATCAAGTACACGCTCGTAAACACGCTTCTTTAAAGGTCTTTTAATTTTGCCAACATAGAAACGACCACAGCAACACATAATGAGATAGATAGTTCCTCAGGAGAGGCAGCTGACATGATAATTTAATTTGTGTACAGACCAATTGGGAAATGGTAATGCTAAGTTTTCGTGTATCCAATTACATTGACCGCAATGGCCGCACTTGAATGTGCCATGGGGCCTATCGTCATGTTGGGTGATAGGGTGTGAAGTATAATGGCTGGAAACCAAAGAGTCTCTTAGAGAACCAGACTTTGTCTATGTGATGGATGGTTTGTTACCGAGATTAGTTTGGATATTTGGATCGGAGATGGGAATGTTTCAGTGTTTAGATATTAAATTGTAGATATTGTGATGGTGTTGGTTGTAACGTGTGACAATGGGTATTCTAGAATCTGAAGATGGTAGATGTTTTTTGAAAATAAGGTCTTCTTCTAGTGAGAGAAGAGACCCTTTGGTAGGTCCTTTTGAGGTGTTTCTTGCTATAGCCTATTTGTGTAAGTCTGTCCGTGAGTGTTTTAGCTTCTAATTTAAAGTCATCAACAGATGTGCAATTTCTTCTGAGTCTGAGCATTTGACTGTATGGAATGCTATTGACTAAAGATTCAGGGTGTGCGCTCTGGGCATGTAATATAGTGTTCCCTGCTGTCTCTTTTCTATATAATGTTGTAGTGATGTGTAAATCCTGGGAAATGTTAATTTAGATATCCAGAAACAAGATCTGTTGGGAGTGGAAGCAAAAGGTAAACTTAAGGTTGAAGTCATTTGTCTTAATGCATTCAAAGAGTTCATCAAGTAGATGATGTGGGCCAGTCCAGATGATGAGGATATCATTGATGAATCGGCTCCAAAGCTTGATGTGGATGTGTAATGGGGCATAACAAGTGCAGGAAAAGTTTTTTTCTCCCAATGTCCTAGATAAAGGTTAGCATATGATGGGGCACACTTCGTCCCCATCTTGTGGTTGTAGGTATACGGTATACACACTTCTTGTGGTTGTAGGTATCCGGTATTGTTGAATGTGAACACATTGCGAGTAAGAATGAACTGTAGAAGTGATGAAATAAAGCTATTGTAGGGGTATAGTGATGGATCATTTGTGTGTAAAATGGAGTCTATAATTGAAAGGCCTTTGGTATGTGGTATACTGCTGTAAACTGCTTCAACATCCACAGTGACCAAGAGAGTGTCAGGAGGGACTGTCATGTTGTGTAATGTTTGGAGCAGTTGGATGGTGTCCCTGAGAAATGAGGGTAATTTCACTACAAATGATCTGAGATAGGTGACCACCAGATCACTGGCGTTGGAGGAAATAGCGTCTATGCCCGCAACAATGGGGCGGCTGGGTGGATTTTGTAGGTTTTTGTATACCTTTGGGAGGCTATGGAAAGTTGGTGTAACAGGGTGTTTGTTCCAAAGAAAGTCTCTGGTTCTGGTATCTATACAGCCTGGCGAGTGTGCTTGGTAATAATGAGTAGTATTCCTCATAGAATGAACTGATATCTGCAGGATGAATGATCTTATACCATTCAGTGTTTTGTAGTATGTTAAGTAAAGTATGTGGTTATCCATGATGACTATGTTGCCGCCTTTGTCTGCTAGTTTAATGGTTATATGGTGATTGTTTTACAGTCTTATAAGGGCATATTTTTGAGTTTTGGTAATATTGGGGGGAGGGTTGTATAATATGAAAATCAAAATCCAAAATGACCTTGGCGAGGACATTGACAAATGTTTGAACATAAGCATTGTAGGATGGGGGGGTTATTAGGTAGATTTATTGCTTTTAATTAGTATGGTTGGTACCGTGTTTCCCCGATGATAAGGCATCCCCATCAAATAGGCCACCCCCCCGACTTTTGCTCAAACAATTAAAATAAAGCACCCCCCGCAAATAAGACATCCTCCGATACCGGATACTGTGTGCCTCTGTGTGACTCCTCGATGCTGGCTGCAGTGCAGAGTGAAACTGAAAGTAACTTCAAAAGACAAGCAAGCTGCTGATCCCTGCCCTAACAGAGTCTGTTACCCGGCCGTAGAAGCCAGAAAAAAAGTGAGTCAGTGTTCAGAAGGGGACAATCAATGAATCAATGGCACATGAGTGATCAGAAAGGGGACAATCAATGGCACATGAGTGAAGTGAGCCAGGGCATATTTTGGCATTTAAAAAAATATAAGACAGTGCCTTATTATAGGGGAAACAGGGTATATATGAGGGGGGATGGTGTGCAGTATGAAGAGGGTCTATGGTGTGGCGTTGTGTGTGGCTTCCGTTGTATAGGTCTTCAATTTAGTGGAGGCTTCTAGCACCTAAACCCCAGTTTCTCTGGAAGGGGGGGTACAGGTGAAAAAAATGATGGGTGCAAAAGCAGGACACCTGTGGCTAACACCCCCTAAAATTTCATCATTAGGCCATCGCCAGAACATAAAAAACTCTGCCCATCAAAAAAATCTACCCTGTTACACATTGCTGGAGGCTTGCACACCTGAACCACAATTTCTCTGGAACAGGGGGTACAGGTGAACAAAATTAGAGGTGCAAGTGGGGGACACCTGTGGCTAACACCCCCTAAAATTTCATTGTTAGGCCATCACCAAAACATAAAAAACTCCACCCATCAAAAAAATCTACCCTGTTACACATTGACATGACATGCTGCATTCATAAACAAACAGTGAAAGTGAAACTTACCTAACAATGAAGTCATTGTTCACGCCCATTGTTATACACCTCCTGGGAGATTTTTTCTACAGGTAGATTTTTTCGTTAGGACACTGGATGATCTGGGGAAAACCTCTGTGCAGCCTGATGTCACACGGGGAGGTGGAACCCTTGGGAATCCCTTGATCGTCATCACACACGGCCCGAAGTGTTCTCACATCGGTTACATGCATGTGGTGTGAGAGGTCCCCGTAGCACCGCCCTCCGTATACCTTATATAGGGATGGCTTCTGTGATCTCCCGCGTCACCTCATCTTCCAATACCAGCTGGTTTACACAGCGGCTGCGGTCCTCTGTCTTACCATGCTGACATTTGCTACAAGGTAACGTTACCATCCACATTATTTGTCTCCCACCTACCAATATCTCTCTGACATATTTGTATTTACTTAATCATTTATCTTATACTCACCCACTATAGGTATTTCTCAAAATTGGGGAATTTCCTGTACTTTTCCTCCACGTTGGAGGCACCCAATCTTTTCTATCTGAATGGGAAGTACCCCATACATACCAAATCTCATCTTTGACACTATATGTGCAATACCCCTTGTGAAATGTTCATAACTACTGTTTTTTGATATTAAGTTTTTGCAATAATTTCTTACTGCTTTACATAAGCCTTCTCTTGCTATTTGCAGTAATGTTATGTATTTACTGTAAACTTAGATACTGATCAGCATTTGCTTTTCGCAAAGTTTCGCTAAGCGTACCGCCACCCTTGAGGAAGCTCACTTCAGGCGAAATGCGTCTGGTTTACTGCCTCTACGTATGGGACAGTATATTTGTTATCTCTCACATTTAATTAGATGATGATTGTCTAGTGCCTACATGGCCCATTCATATGTATATATCGAATTGTGAATTTCAATAAGATTGAGATTCAGGCAATGATTGTTTTTGTATTATAAGAAATAATCAATATTACAATACACTGTTTGCCTAAAACCCTTCTTTCTGTTGTTATTCCTTCTTTTTGTACCCAGGGTTGGCCAAACGCTTTTCCAAGGCAATCTATGTCATTCCACCAGGTATTAGATTTTTAGCCAAGCTATAAAAGCAAACAGAATTGAGATCAGAGAAGCACAGGGCCCCTAATAATTTTGCATAAAAAAAACAGGATATAATATAGGGTTAAGCATGATGTCTATTTCCACAGCATTTTGCACCACTGTACAGTCATTGGGATCCCGAGCTCTTTATACTGCTAAAGATGCATTATTTTTATATGTGACTAACAAATTTCTATGCTATGTTTTATTTGCAGAATTCAGTCTAACCAAATGGCGGTTCCATCTAAGAAAAAGGATGACTTTTTAGAAACACTGTCTCACTTTTCAACACTTCTAATGGCATCTAATGGAAAAGCATCTTCCACTATTCATTTTCCTCTTGATCCTGATGATGACAGTGCTGGTGACCTTCGACCCCAACTTTTAAATGTTACAGAAGTTGAGGCTTTGGAATGGCTAGTTGAATCTCAGGAACCTCTTGTCTTTTTGTTTTTACCTGGAAGCAAAAATGTACTGGCCAGCATAATTCAAGGACGATTGAATGGAACACTGCTAGAAAAGATCACAGAAAAGTTACAAGTGGTACTAGAAGACCTGAAGGAAGTACTTTCCACTGCTGAACATATCCAAGTTCTTCAGACACTTTTAAGCTCTTGTTATGGTTATTTCAACATTAGCTATTTGCATATGGAAGAGAAGAAAGAATTGCAGCTGTCTGAAAGCAAGCATAGGAAACTGCATTCTCTAATGCTTCTTAAAATGCTACAGACGGTTCGAGTCTATTGGCAAGATCGCAAAAAACAGTTCCGCCCAAATCGAGGAACAAACTTGAAACCTCACTGCCGCTTGCAAGAGCTTACGATCAATCTAAAACCTTATACAGAATACAAAGATATTTATTTTCCTGAAGAAATCAATATAAATAACTGTGTTGGACCTTGCAGATTTCCACAGACCACTCAAAGGGACTATCAGGCCCATGTTATTCTGCTCATCCAACTGCAAGAGAGAAAGCAGTCTGCTCTTGACCGACCTCCTTGTTGTGTCCCTGTACGATATCAGGAACAATGGCTAATGGTTGCACATGAGAATGGCATTAAGCTTCAGCTTTATCCCAATATGGTTGCAAAAGAGTGTGGCTGCAGATAAAGATATTGGTCTGCATTGTATACATTTATGACACTAATATATACACAGTGAGGGAAAGAAGTATTTGATCCCCCTGCTGTTTTTGTACGTTTGCCCTCTGACAAACAAATGACCAGCCTATAATTGTAATGGTAGGTTTATAGTAGCTGTGAGGGACATAATACCAAGAAAAGAACCCTCAAAAACCCAGTGCTCAAAAGTCAGAGCTTGATGTGCATTGTAATGAGTGAAATAAGTATTTGATCCCCTATCAACCAGCAAGATTTCAGGCTCCCAGGTGTCCTCACCGTATGCAGGTAATAAACTGGGATTAGGAGCACCCTCTGTAAGGGAGTGCTCCTAATCCAGTTTGTTACAGTACCTGTATAAAAGACACCTGTCCACAGAAGCAATCAGATTCCAAACTAGCCACCATGGCCAAGACCAAGAGCTGTCTAGGGATGTCAGGGACAAGATTGTAGACTTACACAAGGCTGGACTGGGCTACAAGACTATCCCCAAGCAGCATCATGAGAAGGTGACAACAGTTGGCGCGAAAAATTGCAAATGGAAGAAACACAGCATAACTGTCAATCTCCCTCGATCTGGGGCTCCATGCAAGATTTCCATGCAATGATCATGAGAACGGTGACGAAGCAGCCCAAAACTACATGGGGGGAACTTGTCAATGATCTCAGGGCAGCTGGGACCATAGTCACCAAGAAAACAATTGGTAACATACTGCGCCGTGAAGGCCTGAAATCTTGCGGAGCTCGCAAGGTCCCCCTGCTCAAGACAAGCACATGTACAGGCCCGTCTGCAGTTTGCCAATGAACATCTGAATGATCCAGAGGAGAACTGGGTGAAAGTGTTGTGGTCAGATGAGACTAAAATTGAGCTATTTGGCATCAACTTAACTCGCTGTGTTTGCACCTTCACCGCATCTAAGGGACGATGGACGGGGCCATGTACCGTCAAATCTTGGATGAGCACCTCCTTCCCTTGGCCAGGGCACTGAAAATGGGTTGTGGATGGGTATTCCAGCATGACAATGACCCAATACACAAGGCCAAGGCAAAAAAGGAGTGGCTCAAGACGAAGCACATGAAGGTCCTGGAGTGGCCTAGCCAGTCTCCAGACCTTAATCCCATAGAAAATCTGTGGAGGGAGCTTAAGGTTCGAGTTGCCAGACATCAGCCTCAAAACCTTACTGACTTGAAGAGGATCTGAAAAGAGGAGTGGGACAAAATCCCTCCTGAGATGTGTGCAAACCTGGTGGCCAACTACAAGAAACATCTGACCTCTGTGATTGCCAACAAGGGGTTTGCCACCAAGTACTATGTCATCTTTTGTGAAGGGATCAAATACTTATTTTACTCATTACAATGTACATCAAGCACTGGGTTTTTGAGGGTTCTTTTGTTGTTATTCTGTCTCTCACAGCTACAATAAACCTACCATTACAATTATAGACTGGTTATTTCTTTGTCAGAGGACAAACGTACAAAATCAGGAGGGGATCAAATACTTCTTTCCCTCACTGTATGTATGTATATATATATATATATATATATATATATATATATATATATTTATATTAGGCAACAGCAAAGAAGGTAATGCCCACAGTAAACATTTGTAATTCCAGAATGTGAAAGAATAAATTACTTGTTTGTAGTGTTCATTCATCCTATTGTACAAAAGCTGATTAATAGTTTGTGCTTTCTTGACTGCAACTTCAAAAAAAGTGTTAACTATATTTTGACTTCTTTAAGAAAGTCAAATATGGTTTCATAATTCTAATTATAGGTAATAATAAATAACAAGTATTTGCATTTGTATAAAGGTCTACACACATCTGCAAAAGCTTTTGTTGATAAAGTCATTTGAGCACCCAAATGATTGAAAGGCTCATTAAACATTGAACATGTTGCCAGTTGTATATAGGGCACGTCTGTATATAGGGCACGTATAGGTCATTACACCTAATGTACCGCCCAATAACTTACCCCATAGCACATTAGGGACCCCTAGGCATATTGACTTACCCCTAATGTAGTTCAAACCAGTGTATTTTTGATATAAGTGCATTTTAATACAAGTTTCAGGTATGGTTACAGTGTTACCTACATATCTGTAAGGCAGTATCTGAAAAAGACAGCTTATTTTGGATGTGCAGACACATCTGTCCTCTTATTCTCCATACTTGTGAAGGATTTCAAGTAAGTAGAGATAATTACATTAATGCAGAATTCAATAAAAAATGTTTTCATCTATTTCACAACAAATATATACACTAAGAGAAATAATATTGTTGTGGTAACATAAGGTGTAACACTTCAAGTTTTTTTAGCATGCCTAATGCAAAGTCCAAAAAATATGTGACCAATTTTGGTGTATGCAACCAGGAGCCAGGGTGCCATTAGTATTACCTCTCGATTATTTTTTGTTTTTGAGTTTAGGCCTGCTTTAAGGTAATTTCTTACAAATAATCTTCTTGCCCAGATTATTTACACTAAAGTGGCAGTAAATCACTTAGAAACAAATCAAACACTCATATTAGACAAAGCATTTTTTTTAGTTTTGGATAGAGTGGTGAGTGGTGAACTGCAGCCTCCTTTTGTTGTGTCTACAGGATAGAAAGCAAAGAGAAACATCCAATTAACAGCAGTTTAAAAGAGAAAAAGCAATTAACAGCAGTTTTAACCCTCCTCCACTCTATCCAAAATGAAGAGAGCAATCAAATCATTTTCAAAGTTCACAACTAAGACGTTTTTTCATGAGAACAGAAACTTGGCACACTGCCAGCTCTCTGTAAACAACCAGCAGTGGTTTCTAGTTAACTAATACTAAATTATTTCTAACTATTAGAAATAATGCAAAAGCCAGCTCATATAGAAATATATATAGTTGCACTTTTGCAACAACAAACAAGACACTAAATTAAATATAAATTAACTTCAACAGCATGATCAGTACTTTTGATCAAAGTAAATATTTCCTAATTTCAACTTTCTTTACCTACTTGTCTGCAATATGACTGCTTTAATAATTGTGTTGCAAAATTATTGGAAAATTGCCCAGTTATTTGATCTCTTGGCTGTCACTGTAATTGTCTGACCTGGCATATACTGCCTTCCTATTCTATGTCTTATAAACAAACCACCAGAAGCCATGTGGCTGGCTAGTTTAGGAACTTTTTTTACTGTTAAATACAGTACAGTAATATAGTTGATATTAAAAATAAAACAAATTAGATATATTAGTTATAGCCTAACTCTGTTTCAGCCTCTGAGTTACATTACATTTGCATTGATATTGTTTTAGTTCTCATTAAATGTTATATTATATGTTATATAACCATGTTGTAATAGCTGTATTATAAGTAAAGAACTTTATTATATCCTGTAACATGGGGTCTGTTTGAGTTTTATCTCCATGTTGGAGGCAAGTGATGGGGAATTTGTTTCTACTATTCTTCGTTTGGTACATTTGTAAAATGCCTAATAAACTCTAAACTCTAAACAATATTTATTGGTATATTTCAGTTAGTTTTGAGAGAGATCAGGGGGCAGATAAAAAAAGATTTCACAATATGGATGTACTTTAAAGCTTTTGCTGAAATCTCATTATCACTTAAGTCCAACAGGAAGATGGTTTTGTAATGCACACAAGATTGGTCGATTTGGAAACTGAAATTAAGAAAAATTCTCTACACTTAGTATTCTGAATGAGATTTGTGAAAACTGTGGCTGTTTCTGCACATTATTTTGATAAAAAGGGCACTTGTTTGTAAGTAAAAACTAGAAACAGGTGGCTTTAACTTGTTCTTTTTGGTTTCACCAATGGCCGTGCACCCAAGGATCAATCAGAATTTTAGATATTGGCCCACTATATATATTGACTTACTCGCCTCAGCTTGGTTGTGGAAGCACATAAAGGTAGATTCCTTCTTTTAACCAGAAGCAGTATCAACCATGAATGTTGCTTGTAGCCAAGCCCATGATATCAGAAATCATAGGAACAAATAGGTAATCTTTTCAAAGTAAAGCAATATGGTCCAAAAAGCCCTCTTTGCCTATTTCTTCTTATAATTTCTCTTTTCTATTTCTGTACACACATCTAAATGCATACATAAATGTTTTGCTTTAAGTGCACTCATGTCTATACATACATGAGTGCATATGAAGCAAAACAAGCAATATACACAAAAAATACAAACTTACCTGAATGAGGACTGAGCAAAAGTGCGGTGCATTTTTCAACTGATAAAACAGTTCAGGCGCACATAGCGGGTCCGCCGTGGCGCACAACTATGAGCTACACACTCCTAAAGTTTGGCGCACAACTATGAGCTACACACTCCTGAAGTTTGGCGCACAACTATGCGCATCAAACAACTGAATTTTAACAAGACAATTGTCCTGTTTTTAGCCTTACAAATAATTCAGAGAAACGAACAGCATAAAAACAATCACAATTGTCTTTTTAAACTGTGTGTCCTGGGAGATTGGAAAGGAGATCACATAACAAGAAACCCCCAAAAAACAAATGACAACATTTTACAAACAACTTTATTCAAAAGAAACATTTGCTAAAAGGTCACAATAAAATATAAAAACACATCAAAACAAAAAAAACACATCACATCACTAAATTTACACTAAATGACAAAAAAAAAATTAAAAAGAACAAAACACATGTAAACCCACACTTCAATGTAAAGCCAAAATAGTTCAAAAATGGCCCAACAAATATTGCATTAAAAAAATACCAAACCAATATGCAATTTTGGCCTATCAAGGGTGGAAAACTGGATTAGAAAATTTTTATGCAGGACAAACATTGAAAAGTGGTAATAAAGGCAGAAATTTGCAATCAAACAATATGGCCACAAACACAATAACATAGCATTACCTTGACTTCAAAATTGCAAAATGGACATTAAAACATTCAAAGTGAAAAAAAAAGAAGCTATTGTGCTAAAGGGTAAGCAAAGTATCAAATGCAGCAACATAGATTTATTAGGATAACACACAAAACAACAGTCCCTCCAAGAAAAGACAAAAGGAAAAAGCAAGTTAAACAACTCCCTTATATATCCTCAAACTTAAGCGCACAGGTGATAGAAATTCACTTGCAATTAGCACTTGCCCAGTTTGTCAAAATTGGCTGTTTGTTTTTTTTTTTTTTTGCAATAGGACATTTTATAATCATTGATTGACATGATCCCTTAGTTTTGTACACCAGTAAACAGATATTCTATTAATAAAAAAAAAAAATAAAGTTGAGGAGGATTTAATGTTAAAAGTATTTTCTATATGTGTGTATATATTTAGATACATATATAATTATATACTACAATAATTATAAATATATATATATACTTTTTTATTATTATTA
>NC_092860.1:59598415-59601431 GCF_032062135.1 Pyxicephalus adspersus
ATATAAATTATTGATATATATATATATATATATATATAAATTATTGATATATATATATATATACACATACACATACATATATATTTATATATATAAATATATATAAATACGTATGTCTGCTTGTGACTTTTGTGGGAAAATCTAGTCCGATGGCAAAGCCAAGGTTCAGCCTGCGGAAAGTCACAATATTTACTCCCAGGAGGCTCCTCCGATCAGGCATCCAGGCATCGTAAGCGTTCAGATAGGCGCCTATGTAGAGGAGCTGAACTCAAATATTTCTTACCTAACAGGAAAGAAAGTCATTTTAAAATATGCTTTTGTCTTAGCACATATAGATGTTTTAAACATTTGAACAGCACAAACATTTTTTTTAGAGCTAAGGGTATTATGTGTGCCATTAGAAAGAATGCTTTTTTAGGGGAACAGTGACTTTTAATGCAAGCTCGCCAGTGTCAAACTGCCGGGGATGTCCAGCTCCAGCAGCGAGATCATTTCGGTTACTAACTTCCACGCGAATACGCCAGCGCCTGAAATTTAGTTGATAAATTGAAGGCTTCCAATTTTGGATCGCGAATACGAATGCGCGAGCTTCCGATTTTGTGTGGTGAATCACCCTCATGGTAGGAGTGTCACCTCTCTTGTCCTGTAAACCATTATTTTAACTTCTGGTCTCAGACAGTTCTTTTCTTTTAGCCTGGATGCTAAAAGTTCAGATGTTTGTTTTGACAGACTTAGGTCACGCAATAAATCATTGAGCTCTTCTTGGAAGAAGAGTTGGTTGGATGAAACACTTCCTTCATATTCACTTCCACTGCTAACTCCTGGATTACACTTCAAACCCTGTATATCCTGTATATGTCGCATACAGGGATATGGGAACATCAGCACCATGCGGCACAAGTCGTCTTGCTGATTCCAAATCAAGGGTACTCCCACTTGTTTTTCTTGTAACGATTGAAACCTTTTACATTCACAGCACAAAAATAACAACTATGATGATTTTTGGGCTCTTGCCATACCATAGGTACACCAAATTTCAAACTTTTCGGTTTTACATACCATATGGCGAGCCCAATACGTATCTTGGTCCCCCAGTTTAATACCAAAATATGCTTGTTCACAAATTCTGTAATGTTTTTGCTGGGAATATTCACCCCAAATGTAGCAAAATACATTGGAGTCATTTAAACAAGTTCTTCTTGAAGACCCCAAATTTCTGTAAAAAAAGTAAATGTATGAATAAAAAGAAGGCAAAAAAAATTGTTTCATAAAAATAATGCTACATTTAATATATAAAGTGCAAAACATTGGTGTAAATAAAGATTGATAATATTATGCTGTTTTTAAATTTGTTGTTGGTAAAATTGTCTATTCTGATTTCTGTATCACAAGAACTAGAGCCAATTCAATGAAACTGGTGTAATTTCTGGATTCAGAAGACCTGAAATACACTAAATATATTAAAAAACTTGTTGCAAGTGAAAACATTTTTTTTTTGGGTTGAGCTGTGTAATCTATAACCAACCAGAACTGAAATATCACTATTCAGTTCCCTCCTGATTTTAACTTAATACTAAAGTGAGCTAATCTATGCTTTGTTTCACATCAGTTGCTCTGGTTCAAAAATGCTTTTAGTTTAAACATTCATAATTCACAAGACCCTATTGAGCGATGATCTTACTAAATGCTATGTTGCAGGCTAAATTTTGCATAAGCTTGATAGGGAGATACCTCTCTGGCCATGATCTCCAGTGACTGAGTTTGCTGGATCACCCAGTTTCACTGATGAAAGTGTATCCACTCCAGCCTTGGAGAGCTTTATTAAATCAAGCCATTGATTCTACACGACTTAGGACTTGACTGAGAACATTTGCCAGTGTACAATGAAAGTGTACATCATACCTTAGACTTCAAACCTCAGACTTCCTAAAAAAAAAATCAGTAAACAGTTTGCAAAAGAATTTATAGGGTGTAGCATGTGGAGATTATCCTTGTTTACCCTTTTATGTAAGGTAAAAAGTTTAAAAAGGAAAGGAAGAAGGGACTTTAAAGGCATACTTAATCATATATTTTACTGACTGACGTTGCATGGAAAACAATATTTACAGTTATATTTTGTACTAAAACCAACTTGAATAAAATATTTTTAAAATAATTTTTCCAGACTTATGTTCATGTTGTCCTGATTATATTGACATATCAGACTTTTCCACGACGCGTTTCGTGACCTTGGCCACTTCCTCAGGAGGAACGTAAAGTCTGTTCTACAAATATAATAGTACTCAATTACAATCACTTATATATATATATTTATATATATACATACATACAAATCCTCATAATATATACATCTACTTATTGTGTTCATTGTTTTCTTACATACCCCTTTATTCAGTGGAATCAAACCCTTTTGGATATTCCAGTATACACATATTTTACTATATTTATGTATTGATGGATTTCTTTTATTATTTTGTCATCCATTTTTATTAATTATTAATGAGTTCATGTTTTTAATTTATTGACCATATTTAATCCGTTAATAAACAGATTAATTGTGATTCAATGTTAAAAATGTCATATTGTCGTTTCAATCCCTTAGTAATCCATATAGACATCCCCTATATGCCCCTAGTAATAAAAGAGCCTCTAGGTTTTAAACAAATTTCTCCAACTTGAATGCATATCAAAAATGATAATAACCCATAATTCTATCATATATATCACATTTCCAAACACATTTACATCCCCACTAGCCATCCATTTATTAATAATTCTCCATGCATGGGGGCAGAACTAACCATTTCCCCCAGCCCATACAAATATACAACCTGTACCAACCACCAATTATATAGCTGTAAATATAACTCCCATTTTTAATTCCTCTTGTAGATGCACAACATACCAGCAAACATTATTATTATTAATTATTATTATTATTATTAAACAGGATTTATATAGCGCCAACATATTACGCAGCGCTGTACATTAAATAGGGATTGCAAATGACAGACTA
>NC_092860.1:59602993-59614443 GCF_032062135.1 Pyxicephalus adspersus
GGAGGAATGGGCACGGAGTAGATCAGAAGGGATTGGGTCCAGTGGACATGTAGTGGACGGAGATGATGAGAGGAGAGATTAGATTAGAGCTATATCGTTTCTGCTTAATTCATGTTTAGTCCTGTTAGGATGTTTCTCTCTGAGATTTTCCACAGGAAGCTTCTACCAAGCTGCCTCTGCTTGATTAAAAAATCAAGAGATCACAACAAACATTATCAGAAACCAGCCTGCTTTCTCTTCATTGGGAAAGCAAATGTCTTACTTGTTTACACCAAAGCTGCGTGTTATGTGTCTGTGTTTCTCCTCCGATGCCTGCAAGTGAAATACCGCTGGCACTCTCTCCCTTATGTGTCTGCCCTTGTGTGTCAGCGTCCCTCCTAAAGGAGGCAGGTCCCGCCCAGCTAGATGGATCCCCTCCCATAGATGGCATACAGAGGGGCGCCATCCTGGAAGAGGGAAAACACACATAGCAGAAAAGGCAAATGAGTACAGCATTTATTCAATAGAAAATGAACAAAAAAGTATATTGAATACAAAAATCATGTAGCAGAACTCTGCCAATTCTGTTTAACAATATCTCAGACCATGTAGTGGGGGGGGGGAGGGAAAGTACAGGGGGTACTTCTTATTGTCCCATAGAGCAGTGATTTTCAACCACTGTGCCGCGGCACACTAGTGTGCCATGAGAGATCTTTAGGTGTACCGTGGGAAATTATCTAATTACCATTGTTTTGTGGTGTGCCGCAGGATTTTTTCAATGTAAAAAAATGTGCCGTGGCTCAAAAAAAGTTGAAAAACACTGCCATAGAGGTAGGTGGTGTTAGCCCTGCGGGCTGTGCCGGCGCCGCTGCCCCTAATCACAGGCATGGGCGCCGGGTCCTCTCTTTTCCCTCCTGTTATCAAACTGACTTCGCTGGCAGGTTAGTAAAACAAACTAGGAATTAATGAATGTAATATGCATAGAGTATACTAGCACTAATACTAGTGAAGGTATTCATGGTAAAATTCTATATTTGTTAGATATATCTGTACAGTTATAGGTACTGAAGTATATAGGTACAGATTACATAGTAATAGGTATACCCATAACTGTTGAAGTCAAACAGTAAATAGTGAAAAGTTTAGACTTATAAATTTTATAGTACTTACAATTTAGGAAATAATCATAGTTGAAATAGTGCTTAGTACAAATAGTTCGGATTAGCAGTGCTGGTAAGATATAACATTGGTAATTATTAATTCATACTTCAGTAAGGCCTTAAACGTATGAAAAATATAAAAAAAATATAGAACCGGTATATTAAAAAAATATTGGAAAAAATACCTGATGAAAGAATCAGGGTTAGGGATTGTGAGTTTGAGGATGTGTCCAGTCAAGTAGTTTCAATATATGGACTAAGGAGTTCATAAATCATCGGGTATAATAAGCTGGAATAGGTAGTTTGGAGGGTAGTCACTAAATGGTAGGATAGATATATAGGAAGGGATAAGATAGATTTATACCAAGGGATTTATTAGATCATAGAGGTGATATTATTAATATGAAAGGATGAAACTAATTACTTACCAAGGTTTAAGGTGTATCTGTGGTAGCAATATTACTAATGTATACAAAGATGCAGTTGAGGTAGTTTAGATATGTGAATGTTTGTCCTATAAAATAAGATATATATCAAGAATTTGCGTATGGTAAGTATATAAATAAGGTGGAATTAGTGGGGAGGATAAGGTACCTAACCATTATCTGGTTTTAAATGGTGATGTTATGGGTAATGATAGAAAAGCAGAGGATTGTACACTTTCTGCCAGGCAACAATTTCTTCCTTTTTGCAAACAGTGATGGCAGGTTGTGCCGGCTAACGGTTCCATAGGAATCTGTTTTGTGTTGCAGAAGGAAATCATAACGCTCAAGAGAGGTGTAGAAATTGTCAGTTGTGACACAATGCCCCTGATTCATCATTGAAATCCGTATTTTGTCATTTACTGTAAAGTTTTTAGTGATGTGTATATTTTTTTTATTTTGGTTTTGATGTGTTTTTAGATTTTATTTTGACCTTTTAGCAAATGTTTCTTTTGAATGAAGTTATTTCTAAAATGTTGTTGTTTGTTTTTTGGGGGTTTATGTGATCTCCTTTCCAATCGCTCAGGACAATTATGTTTAAAATGTTTAATAATGTTTAAAAAGACACTTGTGATTGTTTTTAAGCTGTTCCTCCCCCTGAATTATTTTGGAAAAGTATTATTAATCTTAATTAATTGCGCGTAACTATGCACAACAACAGGCCACTGACTACATGCGGGTACCAATGCGCATACAGCAGGCGTACGTGCAAATGCGTGGCGACGTTTTCCAGTAGGCGGAAGTTAATCAGGAAGTTGAAGAGAGGGACATCATGCTGCGTCCGTTGTTTGGAGAGAGGGACCTGCGTTTTATATTAAAGTAAGTGATTTCTTAGAAAAGTTTTAGGAGGGGGTGGGGAGGGGGATTCTTTTTGCTAGAATAAGCCTATTTTTCTCCATGTTTGAATGTGTTTTCTGCATCATGCATGTTTGAAACACACTGCAATGTGTTTTTACGCTGCTTTTCATATTTCTCAGCCTAAGAACTCGCCATCTTTAATCCTTCACATGTCCTAAACCTTTGTTTGCACCTACTTGAAATGTTGAGGATCCTACTAGCTACTAATCAACCACATTTCTTGGAGGTTGTTGCAGTGCACTTCAAATGCTTGTAATTTGGTGGCCTGGGATTTCTTAGATATTTTGGGACTTCTATCTATGAGTGTCCTCATAGGCTGCAAGATATGACATGCAGAATTCCCACACACAGATATCACACTGTGCCCATGATGTCGTTACACATGCCCACAGAGTGGATATATTTTACCAAGCACTTTTATATATAGAAGCCACAGCACAGCTATAGAATGGGGGGGGCAGCCTGTGTCCTCAGCTCTTATCGGCAGCTGGAATCCTCTGCACGGATGACAGCTGAGAATGAAGTGTTCTCTATTGTTCTTTCAATGGATTACAGCTGCAGATGAGAGCTGGGTAGAGGTTCACACACTTAAAGTTGGCTGTTCACAAATATGTACATGCACATATTTTGATGTGTGTATGTATGCTTTGTAAGAATCTTCAGGAGTCTACCCCATTACACTCAATCAATCAGAGGTAGATCATTTGAAGAGCACTAATTAGCCTCCTCACTATCACGCAAGGCTGGAAATGATCTTTCTTTGTCCGGAGGACAGTGGAAGCCTTCTGCTAGAATGTCCTTTGGCTAGCTCACACCACAATCCTGATTTTGGTGAAGGCACATTATTCCACTGTCTCACATAGATATTCCCGTGTTTTGTATTTCTCCACTTTTTTTTAAAGATCTATTTTTTTTCACGTGTCCACAAAATAAATCCCCATGTGCTGCATTATCTGACCCAGGGCGACAGGGCTTACATTTTGTTCTAGATTGTATGTATGTCTGGCACTTACTAATGCTTCACTAAAACCGGATAAACAGAGTTTACATCTAGGAGCACAATTATTGGTTTTACAATGGTTTAAACGGGATTGATCTTAGTGGGGTGGCAACTGGAAGCTTCTTAGTAATAGTAATAGTATACCCATATATATCTACACACAATATTAACAAACAGTTTACGTTTGCAACAGAAAATATATAAATCAGTCAATGAATTAGTTATCCCTTTTTTTTTTTTTCTTTTTAACAGGTGTTTGGTTGTTGTCAAAATAACTCACATTTTGTTTCTCTTTTTCTTTAGACAATGATTCGCAAGAGATACGACCAGCAGTGGTCAATATTTGTGAAGCGAAAAATCGCTGAGTGGATCGCAGACAGGCTCTGGACCCCTGCAGGGAGGCGCCCAATTGTGTCCCACATCAAGCATACGTGGAGCGACCTGAAGCGGAGGAGACCCGATCTGGTGCGTGAAGTGGGGGACCGCATCCTGTCTGGTGAGTTTGGCATTTTGTCGTCTCTTGTTAAGGAATGGTGTTTTCGAATGTTTGTTGTTTGTGTAAAGTAGTATTGTTTAGCCTAGAACTTTGTTTTTCACTTCCTATATTTTACTACCCTTATTAATTTGGTATATTTGATTTTGTTATTACAGCCAACTCTCCATCATGCCGGCTCAGAAACATACAGCGGCTACACAGGCGCCTGGCCATCCCCCATGATGTGGAGGAGGAGGAGGAGGAGGAGAAGGAGACAACATCCTCGGGGGAGGAGGTGCCGGTGTCATCCCCAAAGAAGGAGCCAGTTGTGGAGGAGGTGCCATCCCTGGTGGAGGAGGAGCTATCCTCGGAGGAGCAGCCATCTGAGGAGGAGCCATCTCCTGAGGAGGAGCCCGCTGCACCACATCAGCAGCCAGAGTCCTCCCAAGAAGGAGAGGAGGCGGCCGAGGAGATTGCTTGTAAGCTAACATTAGAATCAACTTTTGTAACATATGTTGAAATTCAACACTTCCCACCACTACCCACCATTTGCAATCCCTAATTTATTGTACAGCGCTGCGTAATATGTTGGCGCTATATAAATCCTGTTTATTATTATTATTAATAATAATAACACTTTCTCACACTACTTTCACCATTACATCATTACAAATACAAAGAAAGATCTAGCAGGATTTCATGTAGCTTCCAGTCATTAATCATGCATCAAATGAACGTTCTTTCTAGGTTGTTGGCTAGCATGACTAAAAATAGACATGAGTTGTTTAGTTGGCCATAGTTGTACTGACAAATGTTTGCTTAAAGTTTTTGGGCGTAGGCAGAAAGTATCATTTAGAAGTTCAGCATTAATCTATTCACCTTAACTAACCTTACAAATCTACTTTAGTCCTGCCCACCCACTTTTACTTATGCTGTTCATTACTTATCTACAGCTGCTGCAGCGCCCTTGCCACCAGCATCTTCTCCACAGGACCGAAGTTCCTCATCTGAATGTAAGTATTTCTCCATTTTAGATATTGTAAACATTCCTTTAGAACCATTATTATAAACTAGGAGATAGTTTGTTAGGCCTAGTTCTAGTTCTATCAAGTATCATTAGGATTGTATGACTAGCTTCATGTCTAGGCAGCTTTTAACAGAAGACAAAGGTTAAATGTCATTTAGACAAGTTTGTCCCTTGTGAAAACCCACAACCTTCATTGACACCAAACCTTTATTGCACCCAGGATTCACCTTCCTTTCTTGTTTTGCTCTGTGTAAACAGCAAAACAGTCATAACTTGATGAGATAACATATTTTAAATTCTTTAGCACTGTGCGATTTAAGAACTAGTTGCATGTTATACTGTTCCATTTGGTCAGCACTTACCTCTCTTATTTTTTTGGTCTACTTCTACAAACACAGCCAGTTCCACATCTAGGGAGGCAACAAGGCCACCTGAGGAGCTTCCGAGCCCGCCACCACTGCCACCCCAACCCCGGCAACATGTCACACATCTTCTTCGTAAGTTTATATTTTCAATAGTTTGCTTTTTAAAAGGACAGTACTTTTAAAAAATGTTTGGACCAAACTCTTCCAATTAATATATTATTTGTTTTTCCTCACCCGCCAGGAAGTATACAGGAAAGCCTGTATTCCTTGAACAGGAGGATGTCTGCCGTGGAGCAGCACTTGAGGTTGGACCCTCCTCGGGATGTGCCCAGGCGGCAGTTTAAAAAAAAAAAAAAATTGTATATATGTTGGCAAATAAGTTTCGGTAAATTATTATATTTTTATATTTGTTGGGGTTTTCACATTGTGAATTATTGGGGGGAGATTAAAAAAATAAAAGCCAGATTTAGTGAATTTATTTGATTTTTATTTTAATGCACATTTCACACATTTTTACAGCCTGTCTAATCCAATTCCATCCCTAAAAAACACAAAAAAAGAAACCTTAGTTTTTACACAATGGTTATTTGAACCATAAAATCTTGAACATGCTCTTATCCTACACAAACCTGTTTTGCAGGTTGGCCGGGTTTGCTCCATTCCTCCATTGGTCACTTGGTCCAAACATCATGTGACCTTAAAAGTAACAGAGTTGGGTATGTTAGATATGTCCTCTTCAAAATATATGTAATTGTGACATCATTCAAGAATACATTTGGCATAGAATACACAGCTGAACACCTTAGTATGTCATTTTAACCAACAGAAAAGTAGTTGATTTATTAGCAAGCACATTTATCTGTTACAGACAAGTGTCAGAGAAGTGCGGTGTGCCATATTTGGTCCCTAGATATAACTAGATTTGTGTTCATTTAGTGACTTGATTAGAATCACTTTGACAAATGTACTGGAACATTCTTTGGGGAGTAGATAGCAAAACGGCATTTGGAGCATACTTGGGCCGCATCAAAACAAACTCAGATAGGTAAAGTGTCAAAGTGCGAGGTTACTAACCTGTGGACATTGGGCAAACACAAAATAGAGATTAAGCTAGTTTATACAAATAGGTGTCTTCACACAGGATACCAACTCAAACCCACACTGGCGAGCTCATGGAGTCCTGAAAAAATTGAGTGAAAACTGACAGGAAGAATGTTCTCACCTGGCACTAACTTATATAGTTTGGCCAGCCCGGCCACGGGCGCGGCCCACGCTAGAAGCCAGGCCATGGCTCACCTCCACCTCCTGGCCTCGTCCACGGGACACCCCCGCACCACGCCCATGGTGCACCTGCACAGCAGGGGCGCGAGTGCGGCCCACCTCCAGAGCATGTCTAGTGGTTGCCCATATATTAGGAGGTGGGCGGGCAGGGGCACGGGGTGGACTTGGAGGGGCACGGAGTGAACGGGCAGGGGCACAGGGTGGACTTGGAAAGGCACGGGCACAGAGTGAATGGGCAGGGGCACGGGGTGGACTTGGAAAGGCAGGGGCACGGAGTGAATGGGCAGGGGCACGGGGTGAATGAGCAGGGGCACGGGGTGGACTGGGAGGGGCACTGGGTGGAGGGCCAGGGGCACAGGGTGGAGGGCCAGGGGCACGGGGTGGAGCCGGGGGGAAGAATGGAGCTGGCTGCTCTGCAGGACATGGGGGGCCAGCAGGGCGTATTGGGATTTGCCAACCCAGTCTTTGAATAATCGCCTGATGTAGGCGAGATTGTTGGCCTAGGGATTCACTTAACATGTTACAGAGATGGTCAACTCTGAACATGTAGGCACCCAAATTGGCCAATTGTTCTTGGACCGATTCTATCAGACGATGCAGTGCCACCAGATGTTGTTGGTTAAATTCTCGGTCCTGACGATTTTGATTTAGGTTTTCATGTAAGAGCGTAAGGACTGGTTCAAAGTTATCAGAACTTGGGCCAGGCATCCTTGACTCCACTACTCTATCAAAATGGTCAACCAGCCTCTGAGTGAGGTTTAGAAGCTGGCTGCCCACTGGGTTGACCCAATCCACCTGCATCCACTGGTTGCTATAAAGGGAAAAGAAAAAATTACTACAATATCATATAACTTTGTGGGTCTCCATAACATTATGCAGACAGCATCCTGACATTGAAACATCAACTAATGTTAGACAAAAATGTTAGACACATTTTTTCTGAATCCTATACATTAAACATAGGTTGCTTACTAAAACCTCAGGTGTCTCCTGTTCTGATTGTGGTAAATGTCCACCTGAGGGACCCTAAAAAAAACCAAAACACATCCCAAAATAAACACTAATTGACCAGTTCTTGCCTACCTCCACAGAGGATGCAGCCCGTAAAAACTCTTCAGAACCAGAAACCAGCAGACATGGATGTTCTACAAAGGCACATGATATATCACATCAAAATGAATGAATGTGGAGACAAAGTCTTCACATATCAAAAGTCCCCAATATTTCGAACACACAACCTTTTTTTGGACATATTAGGCTCACACATTCCCAACGGGAGGCTGCACCAGAATCTGGCAAAAAATTAACAAATGTTATCTATATATAGATGTATTATAGAAAGATCGAAGGTTATTACTTAGCTTTTGGAAGGCTGAACACACACACACACAAATCAAATTACCTGGATTCTCCTCCAGGCTTCTCTGCAGTGGATCAAGGACCTCCTCCTGTAGATGGTGATCTGGTGATGAAAGCACAAAAACAAGAGAAAGAGTGAGCTTGACTCTAACCTAAGTTCATTTGGATTGATCGGTTCACCACAACACGTGCACAATGTGAAACCAGATATACCATGAAGGTTCATCTTACCAGGAGGAAGGCCAGTGTCATCTCGATGCGAAGTGACATCCTCATCATCCACATCACCCCGAGCACTAAGGGCAGGAGGGGACTGCTGCGTCTCAGGGCGTACTATTGTAAAAAAATGGAAATACACACATTGTTAATGCAAGTCAAAAGAAGGTAAAAATACACCAAAGAGGTATTTTTCCAAAAATTATCTCATATTTCACCCCCAAGTAAAAACACAATGCTATTTTGTTCTCAATGCTAATGACTAAACTGTTGCAATCCCCAAAAAATGCAAAAATAAATTACATTTGTAATTAAGTAATGTAAAAGGATTGAACTTACATGGTTGCTAAGCATCGGAGTGATCCTGGTAGTCCACCCCTAGCATCACCTGGCCCGATGAATGGCAACGCCAATCTTTCGTACTCCTTGAGACGCTGCACAAGATGTTTAGGATAGGTCCCACTCCTTCCAGCCTCTGTGCCCAGGAGCCTTTTGACGTGTCTGAAGATGTCACTCACACGTTTTTGACACTGGGTAATGGTCCGTTGTGTACTGCCCACTGCATTACCACTCCTGGCAATTTCCTCGCAGAGTCCCTGCCTTACAGCATAAGAAGTCGGGGAGTGCAAGTCCCCACGGAGTCTAGGAAAATGTTGTACATAGGACTCCATGAGGGCTGCATTTTGCTCAGGAGTGAAGCTGGTTGCCTTGGAAGCAGAATCCCTGGTCCGGCTCAAACTGGCTGAGGTGCCAGGTTGAGGGATCAGGGGCCTAGATGTTACTTGGCCTGCTTCACAGAGCAACCTAGCTAGCCTGAGGGAGCTGCCTGTTGGTCTATCGATTGAAGACCCTGGGGTGGTAGTGGTGGTGGAGCCGCCAGCAGCAGCAGTGGTAGTGGTAGCAGTGGTGGTGGCCATTCTCCTTGGCTCCATGTAACTAGAAGTCAAAAAATAAAAGAGTTATGGGACAACACACCCAAAACATTTTTTGGAGGAATATGAGTCAATGGTGTATTCTTACTTGTTCTTGTTCCTTTGTTCTTTCTCCGTTTTTTCTTTTTTTTTCAGCAAGTTTTGGTTTGCATGACCAGAATGACTAAGAAACTGCAAATTTATAGGGATTCAAACGCGCACACACGCACGCGTGCACCCGCGCGCAAACAGACGTGCGCACGTGCACACACGTTCATTTAAATGTGCGCATGTTCAAGGATTTTGTTTGCTGTTGTCATGGATCCAAATTTGGACCTCGACTTGCTCTTCACTACTGCTGTTGTTGCATTAAACACCACATATCTGATGCTGGAAGAAGAGCAGCAGCAGCAACAACAACAGCAGCAACCAGAAGAGCAAGCTCATACTTCCCAAACAGTCCGGGCACCACGCATCTTCTTAGAGCGTGGCCGCCTGGAAAGTTTGCGTGACCAGGATGTCAAAAGGCGTTTCCGCCTGTCTCGCCAGGTCATCCATCACCTGTACAGCTTGCTGTAAGAGAAAATTGCTCCAAAAACTAAAACAAGCCAGGCAGTGCCAGGAATGACCAGGCTCTTGGCCACTCGGTATATTTTAGGAAGGGGTTCCTTTCAAACCTCCTCGGCCTTAATTTGTGGACCAAGCCAGCCTACAGTTTCCAGGGTTTTTACGAAGGTCATCAATGCCATTGTGGACCTTATCCCACTATATATTCATTTTCCTCAAACAGCTCAGGAGTGGAGGAAGGTCAAGGTGGATTTCTTCAGGCGAGCGAGATTTCCGAATGTTTTGGGGGCCATTTACTGCACTCATGTGGCCATTCAGGCCCCTAAATTGCAGGAAATCTCATTCACTTCATCTCATTCAGCGATATCATTCACTGAATGTACAAATAGTCTGTGATGCCAACAGGAAAATTATGAGTGCACGCACAGGTTTCCCAGGATCATGCCATGATGCCTATATCCTGCGTCAGACAGCTCTCCACCAGAAATTTATCTCTGGAGAAATGCCTGAGGTCTGGTTAATAGGTAATGTATAATGTCATTACTGTAATACAACTAACAGTAGTCAAATCCTAAAGGCACCTATTATGTTGCTATGTCCCTTTGCATTGTAAGAATGCCAGGCTATGACCTGTATTGTAACTATGTCATATTTTGTGCTAACATCTAATTTAGCAAATACTTTGTAAACTATTGTACAATACTGGGAGCATGGGGGAAGAACTAACTTTTAGATATTCCCAGAAGCCCTAGTGTAATTACTATTTTCACAGCTCATGGTACTTCAGTGTGGTAGTCAATAGTAACAATGTCTACTAACAACCAAAAAGCAATAAAGTGACCGAAGAGCACAACCCTTAACGACCTTTGTAAAAAAACTCTAGTGTTACACTGCATTCACAGAACACTTACTATACCAAGAACTAACATGTATTATGTTTGTCTTTTTGCAGCTGACAAAGGATACAGGCAGCTTCCATGGCTTATGACACCTGTGCGTCACCCCCGGTCTGAAGCAGAGCATAATTACAACAAGGCTCTGCAAAAAAGCGGGGGATTGTGGAGCAAACCATCGGGCTGCTAAAAGCACGGTTTCTGTGCTTGGTGCGGCCCGGTGGTGAGCTCCTGTACACACCGTGGAAAGCTGCCCGAGTCATCATGGCATGCTGCCTGCTTCATAACCTGTGCCTGCACCATGGGGATTCCGGGGACATTCCAGAGGAGCTCGAGCCAGAGGTGCATCAACATCCTGCCTCTGGCTCCCAAAGCACAGCAGAGGGACGTCGAGTCAGAGATGAACTCATCGCTAATGTCTTTACGCGTGAGTATTTACATTTGTTTACAATGCATGTATTACATATTTCAGCACATCATGTTTGGGTTACAAACCAACCTAGGAGTGGAAGACATAGAAAGCACACTTTAATTGTTTGGGAAATGAAATAGCAGACATATTTGTGTAAGAGCTGGACCTTTATGTGACACTTTACAAAAACACATTACCAAACTAGGGCAGAGTGCAATTTAGTGCAGATTTGAGCAAGCATTGCTTATGCAGCCAGAAAAGCATGAAAAATACAATCCAGCAGCATGTAGTTACAACCAAAGCATGATTAACACATCCTAATAATGTAATCTATTTCTTTACAGGGCGATAACATCCCTCTGCTGTGCTGCCAAGGCTCTGGAATATAACATCACAGACTACCGTACATTCGTGGATGATATTCTTGCTTCCGGTTAAAGAAGAAATCCACCTTTATGTTCCTCC